>NW_027475166.1:0-300000 GCF_051020985.1 Nomia melanderi | reverse complement strand
AAGCCCTGGCGCATGAATCTGTGCAGCGGGAACGACCTCGGACCACCAGGGGCCGAGAAAACCACCGTCTCATGTGGCCGGACACTCAGGGTCAGGGGAAAATCCAATATATATCTGGTGATATCTCGGGTGCTATTAGAGATAGCGCAATAAAGCAAAGTGAATTATCTGCAGGCGGCCCTGGCGCATGCATCTGTGCAGCGGGAACGACCTACGACCACCAGGGGCCGCGAAAACCACGGTCTCATGTGGCCGGACAGTCAGGGTCAGGGAAAAATCCGATATATATCTGGTGATATCTCGGGTGCTATTACAGATAGAGCAATAAACCAACGTGAATTGTCCGTAGGAGGCCCTGGCGCATGAATCTGGTCAGCGGGAACGACCTCGGACCACCAGGGGCCGAGAAAACCACCGTGTCATGGGGCCGGACACCCAAGGTCATGTAAATACCCAGGATGTATCTGATGATATCTCGGGTGCTATTAGAGATAGCGCAATAAATCAAAGTGCATTGTCTGCAGGAAGCCCTGGCGCATGATTCTGTGCAGCGGGAACGACCTCCGACCACCAGGGGCCGAGAAAACCACGGTCTCATGGGGCCGGAAACTCAGGGTCAGGGATAAATCCAATATATATCTGGTGATATCTCGGGTGCTATTACAGATAGAGCAATAAATCAAAGTTCATTGTCTGTAGGAGGCCCTGGCGCATGAATCTGTGCAGCGGGAACGACCTCGGACGACCAGGGGCCGAGAAAACCACCGTCTCATGGGGCCGGAAACTCAGGGTCAGAGAAAAATCCAATATATATCTTGTGATATCCCGCGTGCTATTAGAGATAGCGCAATAAACCAAAGTGAATTGTCTGCAGGAGGCCCTGGCGCATGAATCTGTGCAGCGGGAGCGACCTCGGACCACCAGGGGCCGAGAAAACCACCGACACATGGCGCCGGACACCCAAGGTCATGTAAAAATCCAGCATATATCTGGTGATATCTCGGGTGCTATTACAGATAGCGCAATAAAGCAAAGTGAATTGTCTGCAGGAAACCCTGTCGCATGAATCTGTTCAGCGGGATCGAACTCGGACCACCAGGGGCCGAGAAAACCACAGTCTCATAGGGCCGGACACTGAGGGTCAGGGGAAAATCCAATATATATCTGGTGATTTCTCGGGTGCTATTAGATATAGCGCAATAAACCAAAGTGAATTATCTGCAGGAGGCCCTGGCGCATGCATCTGTGCAGCGGGAACGACCTCGGACCACCAGCGGCCGAGAAAACCACCGACACATGGGGCCGCACACTCAGGGTCAGGGAAAAACCCAATATATATCTGGTGATAACTCTGGTGCTATTACAGATAGCGCAAAATAAATTAAAGTGCATTGTCTGTAGGATGCCCTGGCGCATGAATCTGTGCAGCGGGATCGACGTCGGACCACCAGGGGCCGAGAAAATCACCGTCTCATGAGGCCGGACAGTCAGGGTCAGGGAAAAATCCAATATACATCTGGTGTTATCTCGGGTGCTATTAGAGATAGCGCAATAAATCAAACACCATTGTCTGCAGGAGGCCCTGGCGCATGAATCTGTGCAGCGGGAACGACCTCGGACGACCAGGGGCCGAGAAAACCACCGTCTCATGGGGCCGGAAACTCAGGGTCAGGGAAAAATCCAATATATATCTGGTGATATCTCGGGTGCTATTAGAGATAGCGCAATAAACCAAAGTGAATTATCTGCAGGCGGCCCTGGCGCATGAATCTGTGCGGCGGGAACGACCTCGGACGACCAGGGGCAGAGAAAACCACCGTCTCATGGGGCCGGAAACTCAGGGTCAGGGAAAAATCCAATGTATATCTGGTGATATCTCGGGTGCTATTAGAGATAGCGCAATAAACCAAAGTGAATTATCTGCAGGCGGCCGTGGTGCATGCATCTGTGCAGCGGGAACGACCTACGACCACCAGGGGCCGAGAAAACCACGGTCTCATGTGGCCGGACACTCAGGGTCAGGGAAAAATCCGATATATATCTGGTGATATCTCGCGTGCTATTACAGATAGCGCAATAAGCCAAAGTGAATTATCTGCAGGAGGGCCTGGCGCATGAATCTGTGCAGCGGGAACGACCTCGGACGACCAGGGGCCGAGAAAACCACAGTCTCATAGGGCCGGACACTCAGGGTCAGGGGAAAATCCAATATATATCTGGTGATATCTCGGGTGCTATTACAGATAGCGCAATAAACCAAAGTGCTTTGTCTGCGGGAGGCCCTGGCGCATGAATCTGTGCAGCGGAAAAGACCTCGGACAACCAGAGGCCGAGAAATCCGCCGACACATGGGGCCGGACACTCAGGGTCAGGGAAAAATCCAATATATATCCGGTGATATCTCGGGTGCTATTACAGATAGCGCAATAAATCAAAGACAATTGTCTGTAGGAAGCCCTGGCGCATGAATCTGTGCAGCGGGAACGACCTCGGACCACCAGGGGCCGAGAAAACCACGGTCTCATGGGGCCGGAAACTTAGGGTCAGGGAAAAATCCAATATATATCTGGTGATATCTCGGGTGCTATTACAGATAGAGCAATAAATCAAAGTTCATTGTCTGTAGGAGGCCCTGGCGCATGAATCTGTGCAGCGGGAACGACCTCGGACAACCAGGGGCCGAGAAAACCACCGTCTCATGGGGCCGGACACCCAAGGTCATGTAAAAATCCAGCATATATCTGGTGATATCTCGGGTGCTGTTACAGATAGCGCAATAAACAAAAGTGAATTGTCTGCAGGAAACCCTGTCGCATGAATCTGTTCAGCGGGATCGAACTCGGACCACCAGGGGCCGAGAAAACCATCGACACATGGGGTCGGACACTCAGGGTCAGGGAAAACTCCAATATATATCTGGTGATATCTCGGGTGCTATTAAAGACAGCGCAATAAATCAAAGTGCATTGTATGCAGGAAGCCCTGGCGCATGATTCTGTGCAGCGGGAACGACCTCCGACCACCAGGGGCCGAAAAAACCACGGTCTCATGGGGCCGGAAACTCAGGGTCAGGGAAAAATCCAATATATATCTGGTGATATCTCGGGTGCTATTACAGATAGAGCAATAAATCAAAGTTCATTGTCTGTAGGAGGCCCTGGCGCATGAATCTGTGCAGCGGGAACGACCTCGGACGACCAGGGGCCGAGAAAACCACCGTCTCATGGGGCCGGAAACTCAGGGTCAGAGAAAAATCCAATATATATCTTGTGATATCCCGGGTGCTATTAGAGATAGCGCAATAAACCAAAGTGAATTGTCTGCAGGAGGCCCTGGCGCATGAATCTGTGCAGCGGGAGCGACCTCGGACCACCAGGGGCCGAGAAAACCACCGACACATGGCGCCGGACACCCAAGGTCATGTAAAAATCCAGCATATATCTGGTGATATCTCGGGTGCTATTACAGATAGCGCAATAAATCAAAGTGCATTGTCTGTAGGATGCCCTGTCGCAAGAATCTGTGCAGCGGGATCGACATCGGACCACGAGGGACCGAGAAAACCATCGACACATGGGGTCGGACACTCAGGGTCAGGGAAAACTCCAATATATATCTGGTGATATCTCGGGTGCTATTAAAGATAGCGCAATAAATCAAACTCTATTGTATGCAGGAGGCCCTGGCGCATGAATCTGTGCAGCGGGAACGACCTCGGACGACCAGGGGCCGAGAAAACCACCGTCTCATGGGGCCGGAAACTCAGGGTCAGGGAAAAATCCAATATATATCAGGTGATATCTCGGGTGCTATTAGAGATAGCGCAATAAACCAAAGTGAATTATCTGCAGGCGGCCCTGGTGCATGCATCTGTGCAGCGGGAACGACCTACGACCACCAGGGGCCGAGAAAACCACGGTCTCATGTGGCCGGACACTCAGGGTCAGGGAAAAATCCGATATATATCTGGTGATATCTCGGGTGCTATTACAGATAGCGCAATAAATCAAAGTGCATTGTCTGTAGGAGGCCCTGGCGCATGAATCCGGGCAGCGGGAACGACCTCGGACCACCAGGGGCCGAGAAAACCACCGTGTCATGGGGCCGGACACTCAGGGTCAGGGGAAAATCCAATATATATCTGGTGATATCTCGGGTCCTATTAGATATAGCGCAATAAGCCAAAGTGAATTATCTGCAGGAGGCCCTGGTGCATGCATCTGTGCAGCGGGAACGACCTCGGACCACCACTCATGGGGCCGGACACTCAGGGTCAGGCAAAAATCCAATATATATCTGGTGATATCTCGGGTGCTATTACAGATAGCGCAATAAACCAAAGTGCTTTGTCTGCGGGAGGCCCTGGCGCATGAATCTGTGCAGCGGAAAAGACCTCGGACAACCAGAGGCCGAGAAATCCACCGACACATGGGGCCGGACACTCAGGGTCAGGGAAAAATCCAATATATATCCGGTGATATCTCGGGTGCTATTACAGATAGCGCAATAAATCAAAGACAATTGTCTGTAGGAAGCCCTGGCGCATGAATCTGTGCAGCGGGAACGACCTCGGACCACCAGGGGCCGAGAAAACCACCGTCTCATGTGGCCGGACACTCAGGGTCAGGGGAAAATCCAATATATATCTGGTGATATCTCGGGTGCTATTAGAGATAGCGCAATAAACCAACGTGAATTGTCCGTAGGAGGCCCTGGCGCATGAATCTGGGCAGCGGGAACGACCTCGGACCACCAGGCGCCGAGAAAACCACCGTGTCATGGGGCCGGACACCCAAGGTCATGTAAATACCCAGGATGTATCTGATGATATCTCGGGTGCTATTAGAGATAGCGCAATAAATCAAAGTGCATTGTCTGCAGGAAGCCCTGGCGCATGATTCTGTGCAGCGGGAACGACCTCCGACCACCAGGGGCCGAGAAAACCACGGTCTCATGGGGCCGGAAACTCAGGGTCAGGGAAAAATCCAATATATATCTGGTGATATCTCGGGTGCTATTACAGATAGAGCAATAAATCAAAGTTCATTGTCTGTAGGAGGCCCTGGCGCATGAATCTGTGCAGCGGGAACGACCTCGGACAACCAGGGGCCGAGAAAACCACCGTCTCATGGGGCCGGACACCCAAGGTCATGTAAAAATCCAGCATATATCTGGTGATATCTAGGGTGCTGTTACAGATAGCGCAATAAACCAAAGTGAATTGTCTGCAGGAAACCCTGTCGCATGAATCTGTTCAGCGGGATCGAACTCGGACCACCAGGGGCCGAGAAAACCATCGACACATGGGGTCGGACACTCAGGGTCAGGGAAAACTCCAATATATATCTGGTGATATCTCGGGTGCTATTAAAGACAGCGCAATAAATCAAAGTGCATTGTCTGCAGGAAGCCCTGGCGCATGATTCTGTGCAGCGGGAACGACCTCCGACCATCAGGGGCCGAGAAAACCACGGTCTCATGGGGCCGGAAACTCAGGGTCAGGGAAAAATCCAATATATATCTGGTGATATCTCGGGTGCTATTACAGTTAGAGCAATAAATCAAAGTTCATTGTCTGTAGGAGGCCCTGGCGCATGAATCTGTGCAGCGGGAACGACCTCGGACGACCAGGGGCCGAGAAAACCACCGTCTCATGGGGCCGGAAACTCAGGGTCAGGGAAAAATCCAATATATATCTTGTGATATCCCGGGTGCTCTTAGAGATAGCGCAATAAACCAAAGTGAATTGTCTGCAGGAGGCCCTGGCGCATGAATCTGAGCAGTGGGAGCGGCCTCGGACCACCAGGGGCCGAGAAAACCACCGACACATGGCGCCGGACACCCAAGGTCATGTAAAAATCCAGCATATATCTGGTGATATCTCGGGTGCTATTACAGATAGCGCAATAAACCAAAGTGAATTGTCTGCAGGAAACCCTGTCGCATGAATCTGTTCAGCGGGATCGAACTCGGACCACCAGGGGCCGAGAAAACCACCGTCTCATGGGGCCGGACACTCACGGTCGGGGAAAAATCCAATACACATCTGGAGATATCTCGGGCGCTATTAGAGATAGCGCAATAAATCAAAGTGCATTGTCTGTAGGAGGCCCTGGCGCATGAATCTGGGCAGCGGGAACGACCTCGGACCACCAGGGGCCGAGAAAACCACCGTCTCATGGGGCCGGACACTCAGGGTCGGGTAAAAATCCAATATATATCTGGTGATATCTCGGGTGCTATTAGAGATAGCGCAATAAACCAAAGTGAATTGTCTGCAGGAGGCCCTGGCGCATGAATCTGTGCAGCGGGAATGACCTCGGACCACCAGGGGCCGAGAAAACCACCGACACATGGCGCCGGACACCCAAGGTCATGTAAATACCCAGGATGTATCTGATGATATCTCGGGTGCTATTAGAGATAGCTCAATAAATCAAAGTGCATTGTCTGCAGGAAGCCCTGGCGCATGATTCTGTGCAGCGGGAACGACCTCGGACCACCAGCGGCCGAGAAAACCACAGTCTCATAGGGCCGGACACTCAGGGTCAGGGGAAAATCCAATATATATCTGGTGATACCTCGGCTGCTATTAGGGATAGCGCAATAAACCAAAGTGAATTATCTGCAGGAGGCCATGGCGCATGAATCTGTGCAGAGGGAACGACCTCGGACCACCAGGGGCCGAGAAAACCACCGTCTCATGGGGCCGAACACTCAGGGTCAGGGAAAAATCCAATATATATCTGGTGATATCTCGGGTGCTATTACAGATAGCGCAATAAATCAAAGTGCATTGTCTGTAGGAGGCCCTGGCGCATGAATCTGTGCAGCGGGAACGACCTCGGACAACCAGGGGCCGAGAAAACCACCGTCTCATGGGGCCGGACACCCAAGGTCATGTAAAAATCCAGCATATATCTGGTGATATCTCGGGTGCTGTTACAGATAGCGCAATAAACCAAAGTGAATTGTCTGCAGGAAACCCTGTCGCATGAATCTGTTCAGCGTGATCGAACTCGGACCACCAGGGGCCGAGAAAACCATCGACACATGGGGTCGGACACTCAGGGTCAGGGAAAACTCCAATATATATCTGGTCATATATCGGGTGCTATTAAAGACAGCGCAATAAATCAAAGTGCATTGTCTGCAGGAAGCCCTGGCGCATGATTCTGTGCAGCGGGAACGACCTCCGACCACCAGGGGCCGAGAAAACCACGGTCTCATGGGGCCGGAAACTCAGGGTCAGGGAAAAATCCAATATATATCTGGTGATATCTCGGGTGCTATTACAGATAGAGCAATAAATCAAAGTTCATTGTCTGTAGGAGGCCCTGGCGCATGAATCTGTGCAGCGGGAACGACCTCGGACGACCAGGGGCCGAGAAAACCACCGTCTCATGGGGCCGGAAACTCAGGGTCAGGGAAAAATCCAATATATATCTTGTGATATCCCGGGTGCTATTAGAGATAGCGCAATAAACCAAAGTGAATTGTCTGCAGGAGGCCCTGGCGCATAAATCTGAGCAGTGGGAGCGACCTCGGACCACCAGGGGCCGAGAAAACCACCGACACATGGCGCCGGACACCCAAGGTCATGTAAAAATCCAGCATATATCTGGTGATATCTCGGGTGCTATTACAGATAGCGCAATAAATCAAAGTGCATTGACTGCAGGAAGCCCTGGCGCATGATTCTGTGCAGCGGGAACGACCTCGGACCACCAGCGGCCGAGGAAACCACAGTCTCATAGGGCCGGACACTCAGGGTCAGGGGAAAATCAAATATATATCTGGTGATATCTCGGGTGCTATTAGAGATAGCGCAATAAATCAAAGTGCATTGTCCGTAGGAGGCCCCTGCGCATGAATCTGGGCAGCGGGAACGACCTCGGACCACCAGGGGCCGAGAAAACCACCGACTCATGGGGCCGGATACTAAGGGTCAGAGTAAAATCCAATATATATCTGGTGATATCTCGGGTGCTATTAGAGATAGCGCAATAAACCAACGTGCATTGTCTGTAGGAGGCCCTGGCGCATGAATCTGTGTAGCGGGAACGACCTCGGACCACCAGTGGCCGAGAAAACCACCGTCTCATGGGGCCGGACACTCACGGTCGGGGAAAAATCCAATACACATCTGGAGATATCTCGGGCGCTATTAGAGATAGCGCAATAAATCAAAGTGCATTGTCTGTAGGAGGCCCTGTCGCATGAATCTGGGCAGCGGGAACGACCTCGGACCACCAGGGGCCGAGAAAACCACCGTCTCATGGGGCCGGACACTCAGGGTCGGGTAAAAATCCAATATATATCTGGTGTTATCTCGGGTGCTATTAGAGATAGCGCAATAAATCAAACTCCATTGTCTGCAGGAGGCCCTGGCGCATGAATCTGTGTAGCGGGAACGACCTCGGACGACCAGGGGCCGAGAAAACCACCGTCTCATGGGGCCGGAAACTCAGGGTCAGAGAAAAATCCAATGTATATCTGGTGATATCTCGGGTGCTATTAGAGATAGCGCAATAAACCAAAGTGAATTATCTGCAGGCGGCCCTGGCGCATGCATCTGTGCAGCGGGAACGACCTACGACCACCAGGGGCCGAGAAAACCACGGTCTCATGTGGCCGGACACTCAGGGTCAGGGAAAAATCCGATATAAATCTGGTGATATCTCGGGTGCTATTACAGATAGCGCAATAAATCAAAGTGCATTGTCTGTAGGAGGCCCTGGCGCATGAATCCGGGCAGCGGGAACGACCTCGGACCACCAGGGGCCGAGAAAACCACCGTGTCATGGGGCCGGACACTCAGGGTCAGGGGAAAATCCAATATATATCTGGTGATATCTCGGGTGCTATTAGAGATAGCGCAATAAACCAAAGTGAATAATCTGCAGGAGGCCCTGGCGCATGAATCTGTGCAGCGGGAACGACCTCGGACGACCAGGGGCCGAGAAAACCACAGTCTCATAGGGCCGGACACTCAGGGTCAGGGGAAAATCCAATATATATCTTGTGATATCTCGGGTGCTATTAGAGATAGCGCAATAAATCAAAGTGCATTGTCCGTAGGAGGCCCCTGCGCATGAATCTGGGCAGCGGGAACGACCTCGGACCACCAGGGGCCGAGAAAACCACCGACTCATGGGGCCGGATACTAAGGGTCAGAGTAAAATCCAATATATATCTGGTGATATCTCGGGTGCTATTAGAGATAGCGCAATAAACCAACGTGCATTGTCTGTAGGAGGCCCTGGCGCATGAATCTGTGTAGCGGGAACGACCTCGGACCACCAGTGGCCGAGAAAACCACCGTCTCATGGGGCCGGACACTCACGGTCGGGGAAAAATCCAATACACATCTGGAGATATCTCGGGAGCTATTAGAGATAGCGCAATAAATCAAAGTGCATTGTCTGTAGGAGGCCCTGGCGCATGAATCTGGGCAGCGGGAACGACCTCGGACCACCAGGGGCCGAGAAAACCACCGTCTCATGGGGCCGGACACTCAGGGTCGGGTAAAAATCCAATATATATCTGGTGATATCTCGGGTGCTATTAGAGATAGCGCAATAAACCAAAGTGAATTGTCTGCAGGAGGCCCTGGCGCATGAATCTGTGCAGCGGCAATGACCTCGGACCACCAGGGGCCGAGAAAACCACCGTCTCATGCGGCCGAACACTCAGGGTCAGGGAAAAATCCAATATATATCTGGTGATATCTCGGGTGCTATTACAGATAGCGCAATAAATCAAAGACAATTGTCTGCAGGCGGCCCTGGCGCATGCATCTGTGCAGCGGGAACGACCTACGACCACCAGGGGCCGAGAAAACCACCGACACATGGCGCCGGACACCCAAGGTCATGTAAATACCCAGGATGTATCTGATGATATCTCGGGTGCTATTAGAGATAGCGCAATAAATCAAAGTGCATTGACTGCAGGAAGCCCTGGCGCATGATTCTGTGCAGCGGGAACGACCTCGGACCACCAGCGGCCGAGAAAACCACAGTCTCATAGGGCCGGGCACTCAGGGTCAGGGGAAAATCAAATATATATCTGGTGATATCTCGGGTGCTATTAGAGATAGCGCAATAAATCAAAGTGCATTGTCCGTAGGAGGCCCCTGCGCATGAATCTGGGCAGCGGGAACGACCTCGGACCACCAGGGGCCGAGAAAACCACCGACTCATGGGGCCGGATACTAAGGGTCAGAGTAAAATCCAATATATATCTGGTGATATCTCGGGTGCTATTAGAGATAGCGCAATAAACCAAAGTGAATTATCTGCAGGAGGCCCTGGCGCATGAATCTGTGCAGCGGGAACGACCTCGGACCACCAGCGGCCGAGAAAACCACCGACACATGGGGCCGGACACTCAGGGTCAGGGAAAAACCCAATATATATCTGGTGATAACTCTGGTGCTATTACAGATAGCGCAATAAATCAAAGTGCATTGTCTGTAGGATGCCCTGTCGCATGAATCTGTGCAGCGGGATCGACATCGGACCACGAGGGACCGAGAAAACAATCGACACATGGGGTCGGACACTCAGGGTCAGGGAAAACTCCAATATATATCTGGTGATATCTCGGGTGCTATTAAAGATAGCGCAATAAATCAAAGTGCATTGTCTGTAGGAGGCCCTGGCGCATGAATCTGTGCAGCGGGATCGACCTCGGACCACCAGGGGCCGAGAAAATCACCGTCTCATGAGGCCGGACAGTCAGGGTCAGGGAAAAATCCAATATACATCTGGTGTTATCTCGGGTGCTATTACAGATAGCGCAATAAATCAAAGTGCATTGTCTGTAGGAGGCCCTGGCGCATGAATCCGTGCAGCGGGAACGACCTCGGACCACCAGGGGCCGAGAAAACCACCGTGTCATGGGGCCGGACACTCAGGGTCAGGGGAAAATCCAATATATATCTGGTGATATCTCGGGTGCTATTAGAGATATCGCAATAAACCAAAGTGAATTATCTGCAGGAGGCCCTGGCGCATGAATCTGTGCAGCGGGAACGACCTCGGACGACCAGGGGCCGAGAAAACCACAGTCTCATAGGGCCGGACACTCAGGGTCAGGGGAAAATCCAATATATATCTGGTGATATCTCGGGTGCTATTAGAGAGAGCGCAATAAATCAAAGTGCATTGCCTGTAGGAGGCCCTGGCGCATGAATCTCGGCAGCGGGAACGACCTCGGACCACCAGGGGCCGAGAAAATTACAGATATTCGGAATCCGTCACCCTAGGTCATGTAAAAATCCAGCATATATCTGGAGATATCTCGGGTGCTATTAGAGAGAGCGCAATAAACCAAAGTGAATTATCTGCAGGAGGCCCTGGTGCATGCACCTGTGCAGCGGGAACGACCACGGACCACCACTCATGGGGCCGGACACTCAGGGTCAGGCAAAAATCCAATATATATCTGGTGATATCTCGGGTGCTATTACAGATAGCGCAATAAACCAAAGTGCTTTGTCTGCGGGAGGCCCTGGCGCATGAATCTGTGCAGCGGAAAAGACCTCGGACAACCAGAGGCCGAGAAATCCACCGTCACATGGGGCCGGACACTCAGGGTCAGTGAAAAATCCAATATATATCCGGTGATATCTCGGGTGCTATTACAGATAGCGCAATAAATCAAAGACAATTGTCTGCAGGCGGCCCTGGCACATGCATCTGTGCAGCGGGAACGACCTACGACCACCAGGGGCCGCGAAAACCACGGTCTCATGTGGCCGGACAGTCAGGGTCAGGGAAAAATCCGATATATATCTGGTGATATCTCGGGTGCTATTACAGATAGCGCAATAAACCAACGTGAATTGTCCGTAGGAGGCCCTGGCGCATGAATCTGGGCAGCCGGAACGACCTCGGACCACCAGGGGCCGAGAAAACCACCGTGTCATGGGGCCGGACACCCAAGGTCATGTAAATACCCAGGATGTATCTGATGATATCTCGGGTGCTATTACAGATAGCGCAATAAACCAAAGTGAATTGTCTGCAGGAAGCTCTGTCGCATGAATCTGTTCAGCGGGATCGTACTCGGACCACCAGGGGCCGAGAAAACCACAGTCTCATGGGGCCGGACACCCTAGGTCATGTAAATACCCAGGATGTATCTGATGATATCTCGGGTGCTATTAGAGATAGCGCAATAAACCAAAGTGCATTGACTGCAGGAAGCCCTGGCGCATGATTCTGTGCAGCGGGAACGACCTCGGACCACCAGCGGCCGAGAAAACCACAGTCTCATAGGGACGGACACTCAGGGTCAGGGGAAAGTCAAATATATATCTGGTGATATCTCGGGTGCTATTAGAGATAGCGCAATAAATCAAAGTGCATTGTCTGCAGGAAGCCCTGGCGCATGATTCTGTGCAGCGGAAACGACCTCGGACCACCAGGGGCCGAGAAAATCACCGTCTCATGGGGCCGGACTGTCAGGGTCAGGGAAAAATCCAATATATATCTGGTGATATCTCGGGTGCTATTAGAGATAGCGCAATAAATCAAAGTGCATTGTCTGTAGGAGGCACTGGCGAATGAATCTGTGCAGCAGGAACGACCTCGGACCACCAGGGGCCGAGAAAATCACCGTCTCATGGAGCCGGACTGTCACGGTCAGGGGAAAATCCAATATATATCTGGTGATATCTCGGGTGCTATTAGAGATAGCGCAATAAATCAAAGTGCATTGTCTGCAGGAAGCCCTGACGCATGAATCTGTGCAGCGGGAACGACCTCGGACCACCAGGGGCCGAGAAAACCACCGTCTCATGGGGCCGGACTGTCAGGGTCAGGGAAAAATCCAATATATGTCTGGTAGTATCTCGGGTGCTATTAGAGATAGCGCAATAATCTAAAGTGCATTGTCAGCAGGAGGCCCTGGCGCATGGATCTGTGCAGCGGGGACGACCTCGGACCACCAGGGGCCGAGAAAACCACCGACACATGGCGCCGGACACCCAAGGTCATTTAAAAATCCAGCATATATCTGGTAACATCTCGGGTGCTATTACAGATAGCGCAATAAACCAAAGTGAATTGTCTGCAGGAATCCCTGTCGCATGGATCTGTTCAGCGGGATCGACCTCGGATCACCAGGGGCCGAGAAAACCACCATCTCATGGGGCCGGAAACTCAGGGTCAGGGAAAAATCCAATATATATCTGGTGATATCTCGGGTGCTATTAGAGATAGGGCAATAATCCAAAGTGCATTGCCTGTAGGAGGCACTGGCGAATGAATCTGGGCAGCAGGAACGACCTCGGACCACCAGGGGCCGAGAAAATTACAGATACTCGGAATCCGTCACCCAAGGTCATGTGATAATCCAGCATATATCTGGTGATATCTCGGGTGCTATTACAGATAGCGCAATAAACCAAAGTGCATTATCTGTAGGAGGCCCTGGCGCATGAATCTGTGCAGCGGCAACGACCTCGGACAACCAGGGGCCGAGAAAACCACCGACACATGGGGCCGGACACCCAAGGTCATGGAAAAATCCAGTATATATCTGTTGATATCTCGGGTACTATTAGAGATAGCGCGATAAATCACAGTGAATTATCTGCACGAGGCCCTTGCGCATGAATCTGTGCCGCGGGAACGACGTCGGACCACCAGGGGCCGAGAAAACCACCGACTCATGGGGACGGATACTCAGGGGCAGGGAAAAATCCAATATATATTTGGTGATATCTCGGGTGCTATTAGAGATAGCGCAATAAATCAAAGTGCATTGCCTGTAGGAGGCACTGGCGAATGAATCTGGGCAGCAGGAACGACCTCGGACCACCAGGGGCCGAGAAAATTACAGATATTCGGAATCCGTCACCCAAGGTCATGTGATAATCCAGCATATATCTGGTGATATCTCGGGTGCTATTACAGATAGCGCAATAAACCAAAGTGCATTGTCTGCAGGAAGCCCTGGCGCATGAATCTGTGCAGCGGCAAAGACCTCGGAAAACCAGGGGCCGAGAAAACCACCGACACATAGCGCCGGACACCCAAGGTCATGTAAATACCCAGGATGTATCTGATGATATCTCGGGTGCTATTAGAGATAGGGCAATAAACCAAAGTGAATTATCTGTAGGATGCCCTGGCGCATGAATCTGTGCAGCGGGAACGACCTCGGACCACCAGCGGCCGAGAAAACCACCGACACATGGCGCCGGACACCAAAGGTCATTTAAAAATCCAGCATATATCTGGTTATATCTCGGGTGCTATTACAGATAGCGCAATAAACCAAAGTGAATTGTCTGCAGAAAACCCTGTCGCATGAATCTGTTCAGCGGGATCGAACTGGGACCACCAGGGGCCGAGAAAACCACGGTCTCATGGGGCCGGACACTCAGGGTCCGGGAAAAATCCAATATATATCCGGTGATATCTCGGGTGCTATTACAGATAGCGCAATAAATCAAAGAGAATTGTCTGTAGGAGGCCCTGGCGCATGAATCTGTGCAGCGGGAACGACCTCCGACCACCAGGGGCCGAGAAAACTACGGTCTCATGGGGCCGGACACTCAGGGTCAGGGAAAAATCCAATATATATCTGGTGATATCTCGGGTGCTATTAGAGATAGCGCAATAAATCAAAGTGCATTGTCTGCAGGAGGCCCTTGCGCATGAATCTGTGCAGCGCGAAGGACCTCGGACCACCAGGTGCCGAGGAAATTACAGATTTTCGGTATCCGTCACCGAAGGTCATGTAAAAATCCAGCATATATCTGGTGATATCTCGGGTGCTATTAGAGATAGCGCAATAAATCAAAGTGCATTGTCTGCAGGAGGCCCTGGCGCATGAATCTGTGTAGCAGGATCGACCTCGGACCACCAGGGGCCGAGAAAACCAGCGTCTCATGGTGCCGGACTCTCATGGTCAGGAGAAAATCCAATGTATATCTGTTGACATCTCGGGTGCTATCAGAGATAGCGCAATAAACCAAAGTGAATTGTCTGCAGGAAACCCTGTCGCATGAATCTGTTCAGCGGGATCGAACTCAGACCACCATGGGCCGAGAAAACCACAGTCTCATGGGGCCGGACACTCAGGGCCAGGGGAAAATACAATATATATCTGGTGATATCTCGGGTGCTATTAGAGATAGCGCAATAAACCAAAGTGAATTATCTGCAGGAGGCCCTGGCGCATGAATCTCTGCAGCGGGAACGACCTCGGACGACCAGGGGCCGAGAAAACCACCGTCTCATGGGGCCGGACACTCAGGGTCAGGGAAAAATCCAATATATATCTGGTGATATCTCGGGTGCTATTAGAGATAGCGCAATGAATCAAAGTGCATTGTCTGTAGGCGGCACTGGCGAATGAATCTGTGCAGTGGGAACGACCTCGGACCACCAGGCGCCGAGAAAATTACAGATTTTCGGAATCCGTCACCCGAGGTCATGTAAAAATCCAGCATATATCTGGTGATATCTCGTGTGCTATTAGAGATAGCGCAATAAACCAAAGTGAATTATCTGCAGGAGGCCCCGGCGCATGCATCTGTGCAGCGGGAACGACCTCGGACCACCAGGGGCCGAGAAAACCACCGTCTCATGGGGCCGGACACTCATGGTCAGGGGAGAATCCAATATATATCTGGTGATATCTCGGGTCCCATTAGATACAGCGCAATAAACCAAAGTGAATTATCTGCAGGAGGCCCTGGCGCATGAATGTGTGCAGCGGGAACGACCTCGGTCCACCAGGGGCCGAGAAAACCACCGTCTCATGGGGCCGGACACTCAGGGTCAGGGAAAAATATAATATATAACGGGTGATATCTCGGGTGCTATTACAGATAGCGCAATAAATCAAAGTGCATTGCCTGGAGGAGGTCCTGGCGCATGAATCTGGGCAGCGGGGAACGACCTCGGACCGCCAGGGGCCGAGAAAACCACAGTCTCATGGGGCCGGACACTCAGGGTCAGGGGAAAATCCAATATATATCTGGTGATATTTCGGGTGCTATTAGATACAGCGCAATAAACCGAAGTGAATTATCTGCAGGAGGCCCTGGCGCATGAATCTGGGCAGCGGGAACGACCTCGGACAACCAGGGGCCGAGAAAACCACAGTCTCATGGGGCCGGACACTCAGGGTCAGGGGAAAATCCAATATATATCTGGGGATATCTCGGGTGCTATTAGATACAGCGCAATAAACCAAAGTGAATTATCTGTAAGAGGGCGTGGCGCATGCATCTGTGCAGCGGGAACGACCTCGGACCACCAGGGGCCGAGAAAAACACCGTCTCATGGGGCCGGACACTCAGAGTCAGGGGAAAATCCAATATATTTCTGGTGATATCTCGGGTGCTATTAGAGATAGCGCAATAAACCAAAGTGAATTATCTGCAGGAGGCCCTGGCGCATGAAACTGTGCAGCGGGAACGACCTCGGTCCACCAGGGGCCGAGAAAACCACCGTCTCATGAAGCTGGACACTCAGGGTCAGGGGAAAATCCAATATATATCTGGTGATATCTCGGGTGCTATTAGAGATAGCGCAATAAACCAAAGTGAATTATCTGCAGGAGGCCCTGGCGCATGCTTGTGTGCTGCGGGAACGACCTCGAACCACCAGGGGCCAAGAAAACCACCGTCTCATGAAGCTGGACACTCAGGGTGAGGGAAATATCCAATATATATCTGGTGATATCTCGGGTGCTATTACAGATAGCGCAATAAATCAAAGTGCATTGTCTGTAGGAGGCCCTGGCGCATGCATCTGTGCAGCGGGAACGACCTCGGACCACCAGGGGCCGAGAAGACCACTGTCTCATGGGGCCGGACACTCAGGGTCAGGGAAAAATCCAATATATATCTGGTGATATTTCGGGTGCTATTAGATACAGCGCAATAAACCGAAGTGAATTATCTGCAGGAGGCCCTGGCGCATGAATCTGGGCAGCGGGAACGACCTCGGACAACCAGGGGCCGAGAAAACCACAGTCTCATGGTTCCGGACACTCAGGGTCAGGGGAAAATCCAATATATATCTGGTGATATCTCGGGTGCTATTACAGATAGCGCAGTTAATCAAAGTGCATTGTCTGTAGGAGGCACTGGCGCATGAATCTGTGCAGCGGCAACGACCTCGGACCACCAGGGGCCGAGAAAACCACAGTCTCATGGGGTCGGACTCTCAGGGTCAGGGGAAAATCCAATTTATTTCTGGTGATATCTCGGGTGCTATTAGAGATAGCGCAATAAATCAAAGTGCATTGTCTGCAGGAGGCCCTAGCGCATGAATCTGGGCAGCGGGAACGACCTCGGACCACCAGTGGCCGAGAAAACCACCGTCTCATGGGGCCGGACACTCACGGTCAGGGAAAAATGCAATATATAACTGGTGATATCTCGGGTGCTATTACAGATAGCGCAATAAATCAAAGTGCATTGTCTGGAGGAGGTCCTGGCGCATGAATCTGGGCAGCGGGGAACGACCTGGGACCACCAGGGGCCGAGAAAACCACAGTCTCATGGGGCCGGATACTAAGGGTCAGAGTAAAATCCAATATATATCTGGTGATATCTCGGGTGCTATTAGAGATAGCGCAATAAACCAACGTGCATTGTCTGTAGGAGGCCCTGGCGCATGAATCTGTGTAGCGGGAACGACCTCGGACCACCAGTGGCCGAGAAAACCACCGTCTCATGGGGCCGGACACTCACGGTCGGGGAAAAATCCAATACACATCTGGAGATATCTCGGGCGCTATTAGAGATAGCGCAATAAATCAAAGTGCATTGTCTGTAGGAGGCCCTGTCGCATGAATCTGGGCAGCGGGAACGACCTCGGACCACCAGGGGCCGAGAAAACCACCGTCTCATGGGGCCGGACACTCAGGGTCGGGTAAAAATCCAATATATATCTGGTGTTATCTCGGGTGCTATTAGAGATAGCGCAATAAATCAAACTCCATTGTCTGCAGGAGGCCCTGGCGCATGAATCCGTGTAGCGGGAACGACCTCGGACGACCAGGGGCCGAGAAAACCACCGTCTCATGGGGCCGGAAACTCAGGGTCAGAGAAAAATCCAATGTATATCTGGTGATATCTCGGGTGCTATTAGAGATAGCGCAATAAACCAACGTGAATTATCTGCAGGCGGCCCTGGCGCATGCATCTGTGCAGCGGGAACGACCTACGACCACCAGGGGGCGAGAAAACCACGGTCTCATGTGGCCGGACACTGAGGGTCAGGGAAAAATCCGATATAAATCTGGTGATATCTCGGGTGCTATTACAGATAGCGCAATAAACCAAAGTGAATTATCTGCAGGAGGCCCTGGCGCATGAATCTGTGCAGCGGGAACGACCTCGGACGACCAGGGGCCGAGAAAACCACCGTCTCATGGGGCCGAGGACTCAGGGTCAGGGGAAAATCCAATATATATCTTGTGATATCTCGGGTGCTATTAGAGATAGAGCAATAAACCGAAGTGAATTATCTGCAGGAGGCCCTGGCGCATGAATCTGGGCAGCGGGAACGACCTCGGACAACCAGGGGCCGAGATAACCACAGTCTCATGGGGCCGGACACTCAGGGTCAGGGGAAAATCCAATATATATCTGGGGATATCTCGGGTGCTATTAGATACAGCGCAATAAACCAAAGTGAATTATCTGCAAGAGGCCGCGGCGCATGCATCTGTGCAGCGGGAACGACCTCGGACCACCAGGGGCCGAGAAAAACACCGTCTCCTGAAGCTGGACACTCAGGGTGAGGGAAATATCCAATATATATCTGTTGATATCTCGGGTGCTATTACAGATAGCGCAATAAATCAAAGTGCATTGTCTGTAGGAGGCCCTGGCGCATGCATATGTGCAGCGGGAACGACCTCGGACCACCAGGGGCCGAGAAGACCACCGTCTCATGGGGCCGGACACTCACGGTCAGGGAAAAATCCAATATATATCTGGTGATATCTCGGGTGCTATTAGTGATAGCGCAATAAATCAAAGTGCATTGTCCGTAGGAGGCCCTTGCCCAAAAATCTGTGCAGCAGGAACGGCATCGGACCACCAGGGGCCGAGTAAACCACCGTCTCATGGGGCCGGACACTCAGGGTCAGGGGAAAATCCAATATATATCTGGTGATATCTCGGGTGCTATTAGAGACAGCGCAATATACCAAAGTGAATTATCTGCAGGAGGCCCTGGCGCATGCATATGTGCAGCGGGAACGACCTCGGACCACCAGGGTCCGAGAAAACCACCGACACATGGGGCCGGACACTCAGGGTCAGGGAAAAATCCAATATATATCCGGTGATATTTCGGGTGCTGTTACAGATAGCGCAATAAATCAAAGTGCATTGTCTGTAGGAGGCACTGGCGAGTGAATCTGTGCAGCAGGAACGACCTCGGACCACCAGGGGCCGAGAAAATTACAGATATTCGAAATCCGCCACCCAAGGTCATGTAAAAATCCAGCGTATATCTGGTGATATCTCTGGTGCTATTAGAGATAGCGCAATAAACCAACGTGCATTGTCTGTAGGAGGCCCTGGCGCATGAATCTGGGCAGCGGGAACGACCTCGGACCACCAGGGGCCGAGAAAACCACCGTCTCATGGGGCCAGACACTCATGGTCAGGGGAGAATCCAATATATATCTGGTGATATCTCGGGTCCCATTAGATACAGCGCAATAAACCAAAGTGAATAATCTGCAGGAGGCCCTGGCGCATTAATGTGTGCAGCGGGAACGACCTCGGACCACCAGGGGCCGAGAAAACCACCGTCTCATGGGGCCGGACACTCAGGGTCAGGGAAAAATGCAATATATAACTGGTGATATCTCGGGTGCTATTACAGATAGCGCAATAAATCAAAGTGCATTGTCTGGAGGAGGTCCTGGCGCATGAATCTGGTTAGCGGGGAACGACCTCGGACCACCAGGGGCCGAGAAAACCACAGTCTCATGGGGCCGGATACTAAGGGTCAGAGTAAAATCCAATATATATCTGGTGATATCTCGGGTGCTATTAGAGATAGCGCAATAAACCAACGTGCATTGTCTGTAGGAGGCCCTGGCGCATGAATCTGTGTAGCGGGAACGACCTCGGACCACCAGTGGCCGAGAAAACCACCGTCTCATGGGGCCGGACACTCACGGTCGGGGAAAAATCCAATACACATCTGGAGATATCTCGGGCGCTATTAGAGATAGCGCAATAAATCAAAGAGCATTGTCTGTAGGAGGCCCTGTCGCATGAATCTGGGCAGCGGGAACGACCTCGGACCACCAGGGGCCGAGAAAACCACCGTCTCATGGGGCCGGACACTCAGGGTCGGGTAAAAATCCAATATATATCTGGTGTTATCTCGGGTGCTATTAGAGATAGCGCAATAAATCAAACTCCATTGTCTGCAGGAGGCCCTGGCGCATGAATCTGTGTAGCGGGAACGACCTCGGACGACCAGGGGCCGAGAAAACCACCGTCTCATGGGGCCGGAAACTCAGGGTCAGAGAAAAATCCAATGTATATCTGGTGATATCTCGGGTGCTATTAGAGATAGCGCAATAAACCAAAGTGAATTATCTGCAGGCGGCCCTGGCGCATGCATCTGTGCAGCGGGAACGACCTACGACCACCAGGGGCCGAGAAAACCACGGTCTCATGTGGCCGGACACTCAGGGTCAGGGAAAAATCCGATATAAATCTGGTGATATCTCGGGTGCTATTACAGATAGCGCAATAAATCAAAGTGCATTGTCTGTAGGAGGCCCTGGCGCATGAATCCGGGCAGCGGGAACGACCTCGGACCACCAGGGGCCGAGAAAACCACCGTGTCATGGGGCCGGACACTCAGGGTCAGGGGAAAATCCAATATATATCTGGTGATATCTCGGGTGCTATTAGAGATAGCGCAATAAACCAAAGTGAATTATCTGCAGGAGGCCCTGGCGCATGAATCTGTGCAGCGGGAACGACCTCGGACGACCAGGGGCCGAGAAAACCACCGTCTCATGGGGCCGAGGACTCAGGGTCAGGGGAAAATCCAATATATATCTTGTGATATCTCGGGTGCTATTAGAGAGAGCGCAATAAATCAAAGTGCATTGCCTGTAGGAGGCCCTGGCGCATGAATCGCGGCAGCGGGAACGACCTCGGACAACCAGGGGCCGAGAAAATTACAGATATTCGGAACCCGTCACCCTAGGTCATGTAAAAATCCAGCATATATCTGGAGATATCTCGGGTGCTATTAGAGAGAGCGCAATAAACCAAAGTGAATTATCTGCAGGAGGCCCTCGTGCATGCATCTGTGCAGCGGGAACGTCCTCGGACCACCACTCATTGGGCCGGACACTCAGGGTCAGGCAAAAATCCAATATATATCTGGTGATATCTCGGGTGCTATTACAGATAGCGCAATAAACCAAAGTGCTTTGTCTGCGGGAGGCCCTGGCGCATGAATCTGTGCAGCGGAAAAGACCTCGGACAACCAGAGGCCGAGAAATCCACCGACACATGGGGCCGGACACTCAGGGTCAGGGAAAAATCCAATATATATCCGGTGATATCTCGGGTGCTATTACAGATAGCGCAATAAACCAAAGTGAATTGTCTGCAGGAAACCCTGTCGCATGAATCTGTTCAGCGGGATCGAACTCGGACCACCAGGGGCCGAGAAAACCACGGTCTCATGGGGCCGGACACTCAGGGTCAGGGGAAAATCCAATATATATCTTGTGATATCTCGGGTGCTATTAGATATAGCGCAATAAACCAAAGTGAATTATCTGCAGGAAGCCCTGGCGCATGAATCTGTGCAGCGGGAACGACCTCGGACCACCAGGGGCCGAGAAAACCACCGACACATGGCGCCGGACACCCAAGGTCATGTAAATACCCAGGATGTATCTGATGATATCTCGGGTGCTATTACAGATAGCGCAATAAATCAAAGTGCATTGTCTGGAGGAGGTCCTGGCGCATGAATCTGGGCAGCGGGGAACGACCTCGGACCACCAGGGGCCGAGAAAACCACAGTCTCATGGGGCCGGATACTAAGGGTCAGAGTAAAATCCAATATATATCTGGTGATATCTCGGGTGCTATTAGAGATAGCGCAATAAACCAACGTGCATTGTCTGTAGGAGGCCCTGTCGCATGAATCTGGGCAGCGGGAACGACCTCGGACCACCAGGGGCCGAGAAAACCACCGTCTCATGGGGCCGGACACTCAGGGTCGGGTAAAAATCCAATATATATCTGGTGTTATCTCGGGTGCTATTAGAGATAGCGCAATAAATCAAACTCCATTGTCTGCAGGAGGCCCTGGCGCATGAATCTGTGTAGCGGGAACGACCTCGGACGACCAGGGGCCGAGAAAACCACCGTCTCATGGGGCCGGAAACTCAGGGTCAGAGAAAAATCCAATGTATATCTGGTGATATCTCGGGTGCTATTAGAGATAGCGCAATAAACCAAAGTGAATTATCTGCAGGCGGCCCTGGCGCATGCATCTGTGCAGCGGGAACGACCTACGACCACCAGGGGCCGAGAAAACCACGGTCTCATGTGGCCGGACACTCAGGGTCAGGGAAAAATCCGATATAAATCTGGTGATATCTCGGGTGCTATTACAGATAGCGCAATAAATCAAAGTGCATTGTCTGTAGGAGGCCCTGGCGCATGAATCCGGGCAGCGGGAACGACCTCGGACCATCAGGGGCCGAGAAAACCACCGTGTCATGGGGCCGGACACTCAGGGTCAGGGGAAAATCCAATATATATCTGGTGATATCTCGGGTGCTATTAGAGATAGCGCAATAAACCAAAGTGAATTATCTGCAGGAGGCCCTGGCGCATGAATCTGTGCAGCGGGAACGACCTCGGACGACCAGGGGCCGAGAAAACCACCGTCTCATGGGGCCGAGGACTCAGGGTCAGGGGAAAATCCAATATATATCTTGTGATATCTCGGGTGCTATTAGAGAGAGCGCAATAAATCAAAGTGCATTGCCTGTAGGAGGCCCTGGCGCATGAATCGCGGCAGCGGGAACGACCTCGGACAACCAGGGGCCGAGAAAATTACAGATATTCGGAACCCATCACCCTAGGTCATGTAAAAATCCAGCATATATCTGGAGATATCTCGGGTGCTATTAGAGAGAGCGCAATAAACCAAAGTGAATTATCTGCAGGAGGCCCTGGTGCATGCATCTGTGCAGCGGGAACGTCCTCGGACCACCACTCATGGGGCCGGACACTCAGGGTCAGGCAAAAATCCAATATATATCTGGTGATATCTCGGGTGCTATTACAGATAGCGCAATAAACCAAAGTGCTTTGTCTGCGGGAGGCCCTGGCGCATGAATCTGTGCAGCGGAAAAGACCTCGGACAACCAGAGGCCGAGAAATCCACCGACACATGGGGCCGGACACTCAGGGTCAGGGAAAAATCCAATATATATCCGGTGATATCTCGGGTGCTATTACAGATAGCTCAATAAACCAAAGTGAATTGTCTGCAGGAAACCCTGTCGCATGAATCTGTTCAGCGGGATCGAACTCGGACCACCAGGGGCCGAGAAAACCACGGTCTCATGGGGCCGGACACTCAGGGTCAGGGGAAAATCCAATATATATCTTGTGATATCTCGGGTGCTATTAGATATAGCGCAATAAACCAAAGTGAATTATCTGCAGGAAGCCCTGGCGCATGAATCTGTGCAGCGGGAACGACCTCGGACCACCAGGGGCCGAGAAAACCACCGACACATGGCGCCGGACACCCAAGGTCATGTAAATACCCAGGATGTATCTGATGATATCTCGGGTGCTATTAGAGATAGCGCAATAAATCAAAGTGCATTGACTGCAGGAAGCCCTGGCGCATGATTCTGTGCAGCGGGAACGACCTCGGACCACCAGCGGCCGAGAAAACCACAGTCTCATAGGGCCGGACACTCAGGGTCAGGGGAAAATCAAATATATATCTGGTGATATCTCGGGTGCTATTAGAGATAGCGCAATAAATCAAAGTGCATTGTCCGTAGGAGGCCCCTGCGCATGAATCTGTGTAGCGGGAACGACCTCGGACCACCAGTGGCCGAGAAAACCATCGTCTCATGGGGCCGGACACTCACGGTCGGGGAAAAATCCAATACACATCTGGAGATATCTCGGGTGCTATTAGAGATAGCGCAATAAACCAAAGTGAATTGTCTGCAGGAGGCCCTGGCGCATGAATCTGTGCAGCGGCAATGACCTCGGACCACCAGGGGCCGAGAAAACCACCGACACATGGCGCCGGACACCCAAGGTCATGTAAATACCCAGGATGTATCTGATGATATCTCGGGTGCTATTAGAGATAGCTCAATAAATCAAAGTGCATTGTCTGCAGGAAGCCCTGGCGCATGATTCTGTGCAGCGGGAACGACCTCGGACCACCAGCGGCCAAGAAAACCACAGTCTCATAGGGCCGGACACTCAGGGTCAGGGGAAAATCCAATATATATCTGGTGATTCCTCGGCTGCTATTAGGGATAGCGCAATAAACCAAAGTGAATTATCTGCAGGAGGCCATGGCGCATGAATCTGTGCAGAGGGAACGACCTCGGACCACCAGGGGCCGAGAAAACCACCGTCTCATGGGGCCGAACACTCAGGGTCAGGGAAAAATCCAATATATATCTGGTGATATCTCGGGTGCTATTACAGATAGCGCAATAAATCAAAGACAATTGCCTGCAGGCGGCCCTGGCGCATGCATCTGTGCAGCGGGAACGACCTACGACCACCAGGGGCCGAGAAAACCACCGACACATGGCGCCGGACACCCAAGGTCATGTAAATACCCAGGATGTATCTGATGATATCTCGGGTGCTATTAGAGATAGCGCAATAAATCAAAGTGCATTGACTGCAGGAAGCCCTGGCGCATGATTCTGTGCAGCGGGAACGACCTCGGACCACCAGCGGCCGCGAAAACCACAGTCTCATAGGGCCGGGCACTCAGGGTCAGGGGAAAATCAAATATATATCTGGTGATATCTCGGGTGCTATTAGAGATAGCGCAATAAATCAAAGTGCATTGTCCGTAGGAGGCCCCTGCGCATGAATCTGGGCAGCGGGAACGACCTCGGACCACCAGGGGCCGAGAAAACCACCGACTCATGGGGCCGGATACTAAGGGTCAGAGTAAAATCCAATATACATCTGGTGATATCTCGGGTGCTATTAGAGATAGCGCAATAAACCAAAGTGAATTATCTGCAGGAGGCCCTGGCGCATGAATCTGTGCAGCGGGAACGATCTCGGACCACCAGCGGCCGAGAAAACCACCGACACATGGGGCCGGACACTCAGGGTCAGGGAAAAACCCAATATATATCTGGTGATAACTCTGGTGCTATTACAGATAGCGCAATAAATCAAAGTGCATTGTCTGTAGGATGCCCTGTCGCATGAATCTGTGCAGCGGGATCGACATCGGACCACGAGGGACCGAGAAAACAATCGACACATGAGGTCGGACACTCAGGGTCAGGGAAAACTCCAATATATATCTGGTGATATCTCGGGTGCTATTAAAGATAGCGCAATAAATCAAAGTGCATTGTCTGTAGGAGGCCCTGGCGCATGAATCTGTGCAGCGGGATCGACCTCGGACCACCAGGGGCCGAGAAAATCACCGTCTCATGAGGCCGGACAGTCAGGGTCAGGGAAAAATCCAATATACATCTGGTGTTATCTCGGGTGCTATTACAGATAGCGCAATAAATCAAAGTGCATTGTCTGTAGGAGGCCCTGGCGCATGAATCCGTGCAGCGGGAACGACCTCGGACCACCAGGGGCCGAGAAAACCACCGTGTCATGGGGCCGGACACTCAGGGTCAGGGGAAAAACCAATATATATCTGGTGATATCTCGGGTGCTATTAGAGATAGCGCAATAAACCAAAGTGAATTATCTGCAGGAGGCCCTGGCGCATGAATCTGTGCAGCGGGAACGACCTCGGACGACCAGGGGCCGAGAAAACCACAGTCTCATAGGGCCGGACACTCAGGGTCAGGGGAAAATCCAATATATATCTGGTGATATCTCGGGTGCTATTAGAGAGAGCGCAATAAATCAAAGTGCATTGCCTGTAGGAGGCCCTGGCGCATGAATCTCGGCAGCGGGAACGACCTCGGACCACCAGGGGCCGAGAAAATTACAGATATTCGGAATCCGTCACCCTAGGTCATGTAAAAATCCAGCATATATCTGGAGATATCTCGGGTGCTATTAGAGAGAGCGCAATAAACCAAAGTGAATTATCTGCAGGAGGCCCTGGTGCATGCAGCTGTGCAGCGGGAACGACCACGGACCACCACTCATGGGGCCGGACACTCAGGGTCAGGCAAAAATCCAATATATATCTGGTGATATCACGGGTGCTATTACAGATAGCGCAATAAACCAAAGTGCTTTGTCTGCGGGAGGCCCTGGCGCATGAATCTGTGCAGCGGAAAAGACCTCGGACAACCAGAGGCCGAGAAATCCACCGTCACATGGGGCCGGACACTCAGGGTCAGGGAAAAATCCAATATATATCCGGTGATATCTCGGGTGCTATTACAGATAGCGCAATAAACCAACGTGCATTGTCTGTAGGAGGCCCTGGCGCATGCATCTGTGCAGCGGGAACGACCTACGACCACCAGGGGCCGAGAAAACCACCGACTCATTGGGCCGGATACTAAGGGTCAGAGTAAAATCCAATATATATCAGGTGATATCTTGGGTGCTATTAGAGATAGCGCAATAAACCAACGTGCATTGTCTGTAGGAGGCCCTGGCGCATGAATCTGTGCAGCGGGAACGACCTCGGACCACCAGTGGCCGAGAAAACCACCGTGTCATGGGGCCGGACACTCAGGGTCAGGGGAAAATCCAATATATATCTGGTGATATCTCGGGTGCTATTAGAGATTGCGCAATAAACCAAAGTGAATTATCTGCAGGAGGCCCTGGTGCATGCATCTGTGCAGCGGGAACGACCTCGGACCACCACTCATGGGGCCGGACACTCAGGGTCAGGCAAAAATCCAATATATATCTGGTGATATCTCGGGTGCTATTACAGATAGCGCAATAAACCAAAGTGCTTTGTCTGCGGGAGGCCCTGGCGCATGAATCTGTGCAGCGGAAAAGACCTCGGACAACCAGAGGCCGAGAAATCCACCGACACATGGGGCCGGACACTCAGGGTCAGGGAAAAATCCAATATATATCCGGTGATATCTCGGGTGCTATTACAGATAGCGCAATAAATCAAAGACAATTGTCTGTAGGAAGCCCTGGCGCATAAATCTGTGCAGCGGGAACGACCTCGGACCACCAGGGGCCGAGAAAACCACCGTCTCATGTGGCCGGACACTCAGGGTCAGGGGAAAATCCAATATATATCTGGTGATATCTCGGGTGCTATTAGAGATAGCGCAATAAACCAAAGTGAATTATCTGCAGGCGGCCCTGGCGCATGCATCTGTGCAGCGGGAACGACCTACGACCACCAGGGGCCGCGAAAACCACGGCCTCATGTGGCCGGACAGTCAGGGTCAGGGAAAAATCCGATATATATCTGGTGATATCTCGGGTGCTATTACAGATAGCGCAATAAACCAACGTGAATTGTCCGTAGGAGGCCCTGGCGCATGAATCTGGGCAGCCGGAACGACCTCGGACCACCAGGGGCCGAGAAAACCACCGTGTCATGGGGCCGGACACCCAAGGTCATGTAAATACCCAGGATGTATCTGATGATATCTCGGGTGCTATTACAGATAGCGCAATAAACCAAAGTGAATTGTCTGCAGGAAGCTCTGTCGCATGAATCTGTTCAGCGGGATCGTACTCGGACCACCAGGGGCCGAGAAAACCACAGTCTCATGGGGCCGGACACCCTAGGTCATGTAAATACCCAGGATGTATCTGATGATATCTCGGGTGCCATTAGAGATAGCGCAATAAATCAAAGTGCATTGACTGCAGGAGGCCCTGGCGCATGAATCTGTGCAGCGGGAACGACCTCGGACCACCAGTGGCCGAGAAAACCACCGTCTCATGGGGCCGGACACTCACGGTCGGGGAAAAATCCAATACACATCTGGAGATATCTCGGGCGCTATTAGAGATAGCGCAATAAATCAAAGTGCATTGTCTGTAGGAGGCCCTGGCGCATGAATCTGTGCAGCGGGAACGACCTCGGACCACCAGGGGCCGAGAAAACCACCGTCTCATGGGGCCGGACACTCACGGTCGGGGGAAAATCCAATACACATCTGGTGATATCTCGGGCGCTATTAGAGATAGCGCAATAAATCAAAGTGCATTGTCTGCAGGAAGCCCTGGCGCATGATTCTGTGCAGCGGAAACGACCTCGGACCACCAGGGGCCGAGAAAATCACCGTCTCATGGGGCCGGACTGTCAGGGTCAGGGAAAAATCCAATATATATCTGGTGATATCTCGGGTGCTATTAGAGATAGCGCAATAAATCAAAGTGCATTGTCTGTAGGAGGCCCTGGCGCATGGATCTGTGCAGCGGGGACGACCTCGGACCACCAGGGGCCGAGAAAACCACCGTGTCATGGGGCCGGACACCCAAGGTCATGTAAATACCCAGGATGTATCTGATGATATCTCGGGTGCTATTACAGATAGCGCAATAAACCAAAGTGAATTGTCTGCAGGAATCCCTGTCGCATGGATCTGTTCAGCGGGATCGACCTCGGATCACCAGGGGCCGAGAAAACCACCATCTCATGGGGCCGGAAACTCAGGGTCAGGGAAAAATCCAATATATATCTGGTGATATCTCGGGTGCTATTAGAGATAGGGCAATAAATCAAAGTGCATTGCCTGTAGGAGGCACTGGCGAATGAATCTGGGCAGCAGGAACGACCTCGGACCACCAGGGGCCGAGAAAATTACAGATACTCGGAATCCGTCACCCAAGGTCATGTGATAATCCAGCATATATCTGGTGATATCTCGGGTGCTATTACAGATAGCGCAATAAACCAAAGTGCATTATCTGTAGGAGGCGCTGGCGCATGAATCTGTGCAGCGGCAACGACCTCGGACAACCACTCATTGGGCCGGACACTCAGGGTCAGGCAAAAATCCAATATATATCTGGTGATATCTCGGGTGCTATTACAGATAGCGCAATAAACCAAAGTGCTTTGTCTGCGGGAGGCCCTGGCGCATGAATCTGTGCAGCGGAAAAGACCTCGGACAACCAGAGGCCGAGAAATCCACCGACACATGGGGCCGGACACTCAGGGTCAGGGAAAAATCCAATATATATCCGGTGATATCTCGGGTGCTATTACAGATAGCGCAATAAACCAAAGTGAATTGTCTGCAGGAAACCCTGTCGCATGAATCTGTTCAGCGGGATCGAACTCGGACCACCAGGGGCCGAGAAAACCACGGTCTCATGGGGCCGGACACTCAGGGTCAGGGGAAAATCCAATATATATCTTGTGATATCTCGGGTGCTATTAGATATAGCGCAATAAACCAAAGTGAATTATCTGCAGGAAGCCCTGGCGCATGAATCTGTGCAGCGGGAACGACCTCGGACCACCAGGGTCCGAGAAAACCACCGACACATGGCGCCGGACACCCAAGGTCATGTAAATACCCAGGATGTATCTGATGATATCTCGGGTGCTATTACAGATAGCGCAATAAATCAAAGTGCATTGTCTGGAGGAGGTCCTGGCGCATGAATCTGGGCAGCGGGGAACGACCTCGGACCACCAGGGGCCGAGAAAACCACAGTCTCATGGGGCCGGATACTAAGGGTCAGAGTAAAATCCAATATATATCTGGTGATATCTCGGGTGCTATTAGAGATAGCGCAATAAACCAACGTGCATTGTCTGTAGGAGGCCCTGTCGCATGAATCTGGGCAGCGGGAACGACCTCGGACCACCAGGGGCCGAGAAAACCACCGTCTCATGGGGCCGGACACTCAGGGTCGGGTAAAAATCCAATATATATCTGGTGTTATCTCGGGTGCTATTAGAGATAGCGCAATAAATCAAACTCCATTGTCTGCAGGAGGCCCTGGCGCATGAATCTGTGTAGCGGGAACGACCTCGGACGACCAGGGGCCGAGAAAACCACCGTCTCATGGGGCCGGAAACTCAGGGTCAGAGAAAAATCCAATGTATATCTGGTGATATCTCGGGTGCTATTAGAGATAGCGCAATAAACCAAAGTGAATTATCTGCAGGCGGCCCTGGCGCATGCATCTGTGCAGCGGGAACGACCTACGACCACCAGGGGCCGAGAAAACCACGGTCTCATGTGGCCGGACACTCAGGGTCAGGGAAAAATCCGATATAAATCTGGTGATATCTCGGGTGCTATTACAGATAGCGCAATAAATCAAAGTGCATTGTCTGTAGGAGGCCCTGGCGCATGAATCCGGGCAGCGGGAACGACCTCGGACCATCAGGGGCCGAGAAAACCACCGTGTCATGGGGCCGGACACTCAGGGTCAGGGGAAAATCCAATATATATCTGGTGATATCTCGGGTGCTATTAGAGATAGCGCAATAAACCAAAGTGAATTATCTGCAGGAGGCCCTGGCGCATGAATCTGTGCAGCGGGAACGACCTCGGACGACCAGGGGCCGAGAAAACCACCGTCTCATGGGGCCGAGGACTCAGGGTCAGGGGAAAATCCAATATATATCTTGTGATATCTCGGGTGCTATTAGAGAGAGCGCAATAAATCAAAGTGCATTGCCTGTAGGAGGCCCTGGCGCATGAATCGCGGCAGCGGGAACGACCTCGGACAACCAGGGGCCGAGAAAATTACAGATATTCGGAACCCGTCACCCTAGGTCATGTAAAAATCCAGCATATATCTGGAGATATCTCGGGTGCTATTAGAGAGAGCGCAATGAACCAAAGTGAATTATCTGCAGGAGGCCCTGGTGCATGCATCTGTGCAGCGGGAACGTCCTCGGACCACCACTCATGGGGCCGGACACTCAGGGTCAGGCAAAAATCCAATATATATCTGGTGATATCTCGGGTGCTATTACAGATAGCGCAATAAACCAAAGTGCTTTGTCTGCGGGAGGCCCTGGCGCATGAATCTGTGCAGCGGAAAAGACCTCGGACAACCAGAGGCCGAGAAATCCACGGACACATGGGGCCGGACACTCAGGGTCAGGGAAAAATCCAATATATATCCGGTGATATCTCGGGTGCTATTACAGATAGCGCAATAAACCAAAGTGAATTGTCTGCAGGAAACCCTGTCGCATGAATCTGTTCAGCGGGATCGAACTCGGACCACCAGGGGCCGAGAAAACCACGGTCTCATGGGGCCGGACACTCAGGGTCAGGGGAAAATCCAATATATATCTTGTGATATCTCGGGTGCTATTAGATATAGCGCAATAAACCAAAGTGAATTATCTGCAGGAAGCCCTGGCGCATGAATCTGTGCAGCGGGAACGACCTCGGACCACCAGGGGCCGAGAAAACCACCGACACATGGCGCCGGACACCCAAGGTCATGTAAATACCCAGGATGTATCTGATGATATCTCGGGTGCTATTAGAGATAGCGCAATAAATCAAAGTGCATTGACTGCAGGAAGCCCTGGCGCATGATTCTGTGCAGCGGGAACGACCTCGGACCACCAGCGGCCGAGAAAACCACAGTCTCATAGGGCCGGACACTCAGGGTCAGGGGAAAATCAAATATATATCTGGTGATATCTCGGGTGCTATTAGAGATAGCGCAATAAATCAAAGTGCATTGTCCGTAGGAGGCCCCTGCGCATGAATCTGTGTAGCGGGAACGACCTCGGACCACCAGTGGCCGAGAAAACCACCGTCTCATGGGGCCGGACACTCACGGTCGGGGAAAAATCCAATACACATCTGGAGATATCTCGGATGCTATTAGAGATAGCGCAATAAACCAAAGTGAATTGTCTGCAGGAGGCCCTGGCGCATGAATCTGTGCAGCGGCAATGACCTCGGACCACCAGGGGCCGAGAAAACCACCGACACATGGCGCCGGACACCCAAGGTCATGTAAATACCCAGGATGTATCTGATGATATCTCGGGTGCTATTAGAGATAGCGCAATAAATCAAAGTGCATTGACTGCAGGAAGCCCTGGCGCATGATTCTGTGCAGCGGGAACGACCTCGGACCACCAGCGGCCGAGAAAACCACAGTCTCATAGGGCCGGACACTCAGGGTCAGGGGAAAATCCAATATATATCTGGTGATTCCTCGGCTGCTATTAGGGATAGCGCAATAAACCAAAGTGAATTATCTGCAGGAGGCCATGGCGCATGAATCTGTGCAGAGGGAACGACCTCGGACCACCAGGGGCCGAGAAAACCACCGTCTCATGGGGCCGAACACTCAGGGTCAGGGAAAAATCCAATATATATCTGGTGATATCTCGGGTGCTATTACAGATAGCGCAATAAATCAAAGACAATTGTCTGCAGGCGGCCCTGGCGCATGCATCTGTGCAGCGGGAACGACCTACGACCACCAGGGGCCGAGAAAACCACCGACACATGGCGCCGGACACCCAAGGTCATGTAAATACCCAGGATGTATCTGATGATATCTCGGGTGCTATTAGAGATAGCGCAATAAATCAAAGTGCATTGACTGCAGGAAGCCCTGGCGCATGATTCTGTGCAGCGGGAACGACCTCGGACCACCAGCGGCCGAGAAAACCACAGTCTCATAGGGCCGGGCACTCAGGGTCAGGGGAAAATCAAATATATATCTGGTGATATCTCGGGTGCTATTAGAGATAGCGCAATAAATCAAAGTGCATTGTCCGTAGGAGGCCCCTGCGCATGAGTCTGGGCAGCGGGAACGACCTCGGACCACCAGGGGCCGAGAAAACCACCGACTCATGGGGCCGGATACTAAGGGTCAGAGTAAAATCCAATATACATCTGGTGATATCTCGGGTGCTATTAGAGATAGCGCAATAAACCAAAGTGAATTATCTGCAGGAGGCCCTGGCGCATGAATCTGTGCAGCGGGAACGACCTCGGACGACCAGGGGCCGAGAAAACCACAGTCTCATAGGGCCGGACACTCAGGGTCAGGGGAAAATCCAATATACATCTGGTGTTATCTTGGGTGCTATTACAGATAGCGCAATAAATCAAAGTGCATTGTCTGTAGGAGGCCCTGGCGCATGAATCCGTGCAGCGGGAACGACCTCGGACCACCAGGGGCCGAGAAAACCACCGTGTCATGGGGCCGGACACTCAGGGTCAGGGGAAAATCAAATATATATCTGGTGATATCTCGGGTGCTATTAGAGATAGCGCAATAAACCAAAGTGAATTATCTGCAGGAGGCCCTGGCGCATGAATCTGTGCAGCGGGAACGACCTCGGACGACCAGGGGCCGAGAAAACCACAGTCTCATAGGGCCGGACGCTCAGGGTCAGGGGAAAATCCAATATATATCTGGTGATATCTCGGGTGCTATTAGAGAGAGCGCAATAAATCAAAGTGCATTGCCTGTAGGAGGCCCTGGCGCATGAATCTCGGCAGCGGGAACGACCTCGGACCACCAGGGGCCGAGAAAATTACAGATATTCGGAATCCGTCACCCTAGGTCATGTAAAAATCCAGCATATATCTGGAGATATCTCGGGTGCTATTAGAGAGAGCGCAATAAACCAAAGTGAATTATCTGCAGGAGGCCCTGGTGCATGCACCTGTGCAGCGGGAACGACCACGGACCACCAGGGGCCGAGAAAATCACCGTCTCATGGGGCCGGACTGTCAGGGTCAGGGAAAAATCCAATATATATCTGGTGATATCACGGGTGCTATTACAGATAGCGCAATAAACCAAAGTGCTTTGTCTGCGGGAGGCCCTGGCGCATGAATCTGTGCAGCGGAAAAGACCTCGGACAACCAGAGGCCGAGAAATCCACCGTCACATGGCGCCGTTCACTCAGGGTCAGGGAAAAATCCAATATATATCCGGTGATATCTCGGGTGCTATTACAGATAGCGCAATAAACCAACGTGCATTGTCTGTAGGAGGCCCTGGCGCATGCATCTGTGCAGCGGGAACGACCTACGACCACCAGGGGCCGAGAAAACCACCGACTCATTGGGCCGGATACTAAGGGTCAGAGTAAAATCCAATATATATCAGGTGATATCTTGGGTGCTATTAGAGATAGCGCAATAAACCAACGTGCATTGTCTGTAGGAGGCCCTGGCGCATGAATCTGTGCAGCGGGAACGACCTCGGACCACCAGTGGCCGAGAAAACCACCGTGTCATGGGGCCGGACACTCAGGGTCAGGGGAAAATCCAATATATATCTGGTGATATCTCGGGTGCTATTAGAGATTGCGCAATAAACCAAAGTGAATTATCTGCAGGAGGCCCTGGTGCATGCATCTGTGCAGCGGGAACGACCTCGGACCACCACTCATGGGGCCGGACACTCAGGGTCAGGCAAAAATCCAATATATATCTGGTGATATCTCGGGCGCTATTAGAGATAGCGCAATAAATCAAAGTGCATTGTCTGCAGGAAGCCCTGGCGCATGATTCTGTGCAGCGGAAACGACCTCGGACCACCAGGGGCCGAGAAAATCACCGTCTCATGGGGCCGGACTGTCAGGGTCAGGGAAAAATCCAATATATATCTGGTGATATCTCGGGTGCTATTAGAGATAGCGCAATAAATCAAAGTGCATTGTCTGTAGGAGGCACTGGCGAATGAATCTGTGCAGCAGGAACGACCTCGGACCACCAGGGGCCGAGAAAATCACCGTCTCATGGAGCCGGACTGTCACGGTCAGGGGAAAATCCAATATATATCTGGTGATATCTCGGGTGCTATTAGAGATAGCGCAATAAATCAAAGTGCATTGTCTGCAGGAAGCGCTGACGCATGAATCTGTGCAGCGGGAACGACCTCGGACCACCAGGGGCCGAGAAAACCACCGTCTCATGGGGCCGGACTGTCAGGGTCAGGGAAAAATCCAATATATGTCTGGTAGTATCTCGGGTGCTATTAGAGATAGCGCAATAATCTAAAGTGCATTGTCAGCAGGAGGCCCTGGCGCATGGATCTGTGCAGCGGGGACGACCTCGGACCACCAGGGGCCGAGAAAACCACCGACACATGGCGCCGGACACCCAAGGTCATTTAAAAATCCAGCATATATCTGGTGACATCTCGGGTGCTATTACAGATAGCGCAATAAACCAAAGTGAATTGTCTGCAGGAATCCCTGTCGCATGGATCTGTTCAGCGGGATCGACCTCGGATCACCAGGGGCCGAGAAAACCACCATCTCATGGGGCCGGAAACTCAGGGTCAGGGAAAAATCCAATATATATCTGGTGATATCTCGGGTGCTATTAGAGATAGGGCAATAAATCAAAGTGCATTGCCTGTAGGAGGCACTGGCGAATGAATCTGGGCAGCAGGAACGACCTCGGACCACCAGGGGCCGAGAAAATTACAGATACTCGGAATCCGTCACCCAAGGTCATGTGATAATCCAGCATATATCTGGTGATATCTCGGGTGCTATTACAGATAGCGCAATAAACCAAAGTGCATTATCTGTAGGAGGCGCTGGCGCATGAATCTGTGCAGCGGCAACGACCTCGGACAACCAGGGGCCGAGAAAACCACCGACACATGGGGCCGGACACCCAAGGTCATGCAAAAATCCAGTATATATCTGTTGATATCTCGGGTGCTATTAGAGATAGCGCGATAAATCACAGTGAATTATCTGCACGAGGCCCTTGCGCATGAATCTGTGCCGCGGGAACGACGTCGGACCACCAGGGGCCGAGAAAACCACCGACTCATGGGGACGGATACTCAGGGGCAGGGAAAAATCCAATATATATTTGGTGATATCTCGGGTGCTATTAGAGATAGCGCAATAAATCAAAGTGCATTGCCTGTAGGAGGCACTGGCGAATGAATCTGGGCAGCAGGAACGACCTCGGACCACCAGGGGCCGAGAAAATTACAGATATTCGGAATCCGTCACCCAAGGTCATGTGATAATCCAGCATATATCTGGTGATATCTCGGGTGCTATTACAGATAGCGCAATAAACCAAAGTGCATTGTCTGCAGGAAGCCCTGGCGCATGAATCTGTGCAGCGGCAAAGACCTCGGACAACCAGGGGCCGAGAAAACCACCGACACATAGCGCCGGACACCCAAGGTCATGTAAATACCCAGGATGTATCTGATGATATCTCGGGTGCTATTAGAGATAGCGCAATAAATCAAGGTGCATTGTCTGCAGGAAGCCCTGGCGCATGATTCTGTGCAGCGGCAAAGACCTCGGACAACCAGGGGCCGAGAAAACCACCGACACATGGGGCCGGACACTCAGGGTCAGGGAAAAATCCTATATATATCCGGTGATATCTCGGGTGCTATTACAGATAGCGCAATAAATCAAAGAGAATTGTCTGTAGGAGGCCCTGGCGCATGAATCTGTGCAGCGGGAACGACCTCGGACCACCAGGGGCCGAGAAAACCACCGACTCATGGGGCCGGATACTAAGGGTCAGAGTAAAATCCAATATATATCTGGTGATATCTCGGGTGCTATTAGAGATAGCGCAATAAACCAACGTGCATTGTCTGTAGGAGGCCCTGGCGCATGAATCTGTGCAGCGGCAAAGACCTCGGACAACCAGGGGCCGAGAAAACCACCGTCTCATGGGGCCGCACACTCAGGGTCAGGGGAAAATCCAATAAATATCTGGTGATATCTCGGGTGCTATTAGAGATAGAGCAATAAACCAAAGTGAATTATCTGCAGGCGGCCCTGGCGCATGCATCTGTGTAGCGGGAACGACCTCCGACCACCAGGGGCCGAGAAAACCAAGGTCTCATGGGGCCGGACACTCAGGGTCAGGGAAAAATCCAATATATATCTGGTGATATCTCGGGTGCTATTACAGATAGCGCAATAGACCAAAGTGAATTGTCTGCAAGAGGCCCTGGTGCATGAATCTGTGCAGCGGGAACGACCTCGGACCACCAGGGGCCGAGAAAACCACCGTCTCATGGGGCCGGACAGTCAGGGTCAGGGAAAAATCCAATATATATCTGGTGATATCTTGGGTGCTATTAGAGATAGCGCAATAAATCAAAGTGCATTGTCTGCAGGAAGCCCTGACGCATGAATCTGTGCAGCGGGAACGACCTCGGACCACCAGGGGCCGCGAAAACCGTAGTCTCATGGGGCCGAGAACTCAGGGTCAGGGGAAAATCCAATATATATCTGGTGATATCTCGGGTGCTATTAGAGATAGCGCAATAAACCAAAGTGAATTATCTGCAGGCGGCCCTGGCGCATGCATCTGTGCAGCGGGAACGACCTACGACCACCAGGGGCCGAGAAAACCACGGTCTCATGTGGCCGGACACTCAGGGTCAGGGAAAAATCCGATATAAATCTGGTGATATCTCGGGTGCTATTACAGATAGCGCAATAAATCAAAGTGCATTGTCTGTAGGAGGCCCTGGCGCATGAATCCGGGCAGCGGGAACGACCTCGGACCATCAGGGGCCGAGAAAACCACCGTGTCATGGGGCCGGACACTCAGGGTCAGGGGAAAATCCAATATATATCTGGTGATATCTCGGGTGCTATTAGAGATAGCGCAATAAACCAAAGTGAATTATCTGCAGGAGGCCCTGGCGCATGAATCTGTGCAGCGGGAACGACCTCGGACGACCAGGGGCCGAGAAAACCACCGTCTCATGGGGCCGAGGACTCAGGGTCAGGGGAAAATCCAATATATATCTTGTGATATCTCGGGTGCTATTAGAGAGAGCGCAATAAATCAAAGTGCATTGCCTGTAGGAGGCCCTGGCGCATGAATCGCGGCAGCGGGAACGACCTCGGACAACCAGGGGCCGAGAAAATTACAGATATTCGGAACCCGTCACCCTAGGTCATGTAAAAATCCAGCATATATCTGGAGATATCTCGGGTGCTATTAGAGAGAGCGCAATAAACCAAAGTGAATTATCTGCAGGAGGCCCTGGTGCATGCATCTGTGCAGCGGGAACGTCCTCGGACCACCACTCATGGGGCCGGACACTCAGGGTCAGGCAAAAATCCAATATATATCTGGTGATATCTCGGGTGCTATTACAGATAGCGCAATAAACCAAAGTGCTTTGTCTGCGGGAGGCCCTGGCGCATGAATCTGTGCAGCGGAAAAGACCTCGGACAACCAGAGGCCGAGAAATCCACGGACACATGGGGCCGGACACTCAGGGTCAGGGAAAAATCCAATATATATCCGGTGATATCTCGGGTGCTATTACAGATAGCGCAATAAACCAAAGTGAATTGTCTGCAGGAAACCCTGTCGCATGAATCTGTTCAGCGGGATCGAACTCGGACCACCAGGGGCCGAGAAAACCACGGTCTCATGGGGCCGGACACTCAGGGTCAGGGGAAAATCCAATATATATCTTGTGATATCTCGGGTGCTATTAGATATAGCGCAATAAACCAAAGTGAATTATCTGCAGGAAGCCCTGGCGCATGAATCTGTGCAGCGGGAACGACCTCGGACCACCAGGGGCCGAGAAAACCACCGACACATGGCGCCGGACACCCAAGGTCATGTAAATACCCAGGATGTATCTGATGATATCTCGGGTGCTATTAGAGATAGCGCAATAAATCAAAGTGCATTGACTGCAGGAAGCCCTGGCGCATGATTCTGTGCAGCGGGAACGACCTCGGACCACCAGCGGCCGAGAAAACCACAGTCTCATAGGGCCGGACACTCAGGGTCAGGGGAAAATCAAATATATATCTGGTGATATCTCGGGTGCTATTAGAGATAGCGCAATAAATCAAAGTGCATTGTCCGTAGGAGGCCCCTGCGCATGAATCTGTGTAGCGGGAACGACCTCGGACCACCAGTGGCCGAGAAAACCACCGTCTCATGGGGCCGGACACTCACGGTCGGGGAAAAATCCAATACACATCTGGAGATATCTCGGATGCTATTAGAGATAGCGCAATAAACCAAAGTGAATTGTCTGCAGGAGGCCCTGGCGCATGAATCTGTGCAGCGGCAATGACCTCGGACCACCAGGGGCCGAGAAAACCACCGACACATGGCGCCGGACACCCAAGGTCATGTAAATACCCAGGATGTATCTGATGATATCTCGGGTGCTATTAGAGATAGCGCAATAAATCAAAGTGCATTGACTGCAGGAAGCCCTGGCGCATGATTCTGTGCAGCGGGAACGACCTCGGACCACCAGCGGCCGAGAAAACCACAGTCTCATAGGGCCGGACACTCAGGGTCAGGGGAAAATCCAATATATATCTGGTGATTCCTCGGCTGCTATTAGGGATAGCGCAATAAACCAAAGTGAATTATCTGCAGGAGGCCATGGCGCATGAATCTGTGCAGAGGGAACGACCTCGGACCACCAGGGGCCGAGAAAACCACCGTCTCATGGGGCCGAACACTCAGGGTCAGGGAAAAATCCAATATATATCTGGTGATATCTCGGGTGCTATTACAGATAGCGCAATAAATCAAAGACAATTGTCTGCAGGCGGCCCTGGCGCATGCATCTGTGCAGCGGGAACGACCTACGACCACCAGGGGCCGAGAAAACCACCGACACATGGCGCCGGACACCCAAGGTCATGTAAATACCCAGGATGTATCTGATGATATCTCGGGTGCTATTAGAGATAGCGCAATAAATCAAAGTGCATTGACTGCAGGAAGCCCTGGCGCATGATTCTGTGCAGCGGGAACGACCTCGGACCACCAGCGGCCGAGAAAACCACAGTCTCATAGGGCCGGGCACTCAGGGTCAGGGGAAAATCAAATATATATCTGGTGATATCTCGGGTGCTATTAGAGATAGCGCAATAAATCAAAGTGCATTGTCCGTAGGAGGCCCCTGCGCATGAGTCTGGGCAGCGGGAACGACCTCGGACCACCAGGGGCCGAGAAAACCACCGACTCATGGGGCCGGATACTAAGGGTCAGAGTAAAATCCAATATACATCTGGTGATATCTCGGGTGCTATTAGAGATAGCGCAATAAACCAAAGTGAATTATCTGCAGGAGGCCCTGGCGCATGAATCTGTGCAGCGGGAACGACCTCGGACGACCAGGGGCCGAGAAAACCACAGTCTCATAGGGCCGGACACTCAGGGTCAGGGGAAAATCCAATATACATCTGGTGTTATCTTGGGTGCTATTACAGATAGCGCAATAAATCAAAGTGCATTGTCTGTAGGAGGCCCTGGCGCATGAATCCGTGCAGCGGGAACGACCTCGGACCACCAGGGGCCGAGAAAACCACCGTGTCATGGGGCCGGACACTCAGGGTCAGGGGAAAATCAAATATATATCTGGTGATATCTCGGGTGCTATTAGAGATAGCGCAATAAACCAAAGTGAATTATCTGCAGGAGGCCCTGGCGCATGAATCTGTGCAGCGGGAACGACCTCGGACGACCAGGGGCCGAGAAAACCACAGTCTCATAGGGCCGGACGCTCAGGGTCAGGGGAAAATCCAATATATATCTGGTGATATCTCGGGTGCTATTAGAGAGAGCGCAATAAATCAAAGTGCATTGCCTGTAGGAGGCCCTGGCGCATGAATCTCGGCAGCGGGAACGACCTCGGACCACCAGGGGCCGAGAAAATTACAGATATTCGGAATCCGTCACCCTAGGTCATGTAAAAATCCAGCATATATCTGGAGATATCTCGGGTGCTATTAGAGAGAGCGCAATAAACCAAAGTGAATTATCTGCAGGAGGCCCTGGTGCATGCACCTGTGCAGCGGGAACGACCACGGACCACCAGGGGCCGAGAAAATCACCGTCTCATGGGGCCGGACTGTCAGGGTCAGGGAAAAATCCAATATATATCTGGTGATATCACGGGTGCTATTACAGATAGCGCAATAAACCAAAGTGCTTTGTCTGCGGGAGGCCCTGGCGCATGAATCTGTGCAGCGGAAAAGACCTCGGACAACCAGAGGCCGAGAAATCCACCGTCACATGGCGCCGTTCACTCAGGGTCAGGGAAAAATCCAATATATATCCGGTGATATCTCGGGTGCTATTACAGATAGCGCAATAAACCAACGTGCATTGTCTGTAGGAGGCCCTGGCGCATGCATCTGTGCAGCGGGAACGACCTACGACCACCAGGGGCCGAGAAAACCACCGACTCATTGGGCCGGATACTAAGGGTCAGAGTAAAATCCAATATATATCAGGTGATATCTTGGGTGCTATTAGAGATAGCGCAATAAACCAACGTGCATTGTCTGTAGGAGGCCCTGGCGCATGAATCTGTGCAGCGGGAACGACCTCGGACCACCAGTGGCCGAGAAAACCACCGTGTCATGGGGCCGGACACTCAGGGTCAGGGGAAAATCCAATATATATCTGGTGATATCTCGGGTGCTATTAGAGATTGCGCAATAAACCAAAGTGAATTATCTGCAGGAGGCCCTGGTGCATGCATCTGTGCAGCGGGAACGACCTCGGACCACCACTCATGGGGCCGGACACTCAGGGTCAGGCAAAAATCCAATATATATCTGGTGATATCTCGGGCGCTATTAGAGATAGCGCAATAAATCAAAGTGCATTGTCTGCAGGAAGCCCTGGCGCATGATTCTGTGCAGCGGAAACGACCTCGGACCACCAGGGGCCGAGAAAATCACCGTCTCATGGGGCCGGACTGTCAGGGTCAGGGAAAAATCCAATATATATCTGGTGATATCTCGGGTGCTATTAGAGATAGCGCAATAAATCAAAGTGCATTGTCTGTAGGAGGCACTGGCGAATGAATCTGTGCAGCAGGAACGACCTCGGACCACCAGGGGCCGAGAAAATCACCGTCTCATGGAGCCGGACTGTCACGGTCAGGGGAAAATCCAATATATATCTGGTGATATCTCGGGTGCTATTAGAGATAGCGCAATAAATCAAAGTGCATTGTCTGCAGGAAGCGCTGACGCATGAATCTGTGCAGCGGGAACGACCTCGGACCACCAGGGGCCGAGAAAACCACCGTCTCATGGGGCCGGACTGTCAGGGTCAGGGAAAAATCCAATATATGTCTGGTAGTATCTCGGGTGCTATTAGAGATAGCGCAATAATCTAAAGTGCATTGTCAGCAGGAGGCCCTGGCGCATGGATCTGTGCAGCGGGGACGACCTCGGACCACCAGGGGCCGAGAAAACCACCGACACATGGCGCCGGACACCCAAGGTCATTTAAAAATCCAGCATATATCTGGTGACATCTCGGGTGCTATTACAGATAGCGCAATAAACCAAAGTGAATTGTCTGCAGGAATCCCTGTCGCATGGATCTGTTCAGCGGGATCGACCTCGGATCACCAGGGGCCGAGAAAACCACCATCTCATGGGGCCGGAAACTCAGGGTCAGGGAAAAATCCAATATATATCTGGTGATATCTCGGGTGCTATTAGAGATAGGGCAATAAATCAAAGTGCATTGCCTGTAGGAGGCACTGGCGAATGAATCTGGGCAGCAGGAACGACCTCGGACCACCAGGGGCCGAGAAAATTACAGATACTCGGAATCCGTCACCCAAGGTCATGTGATAATCCAGCATATATCTGGTGATATCTCGGGTGCTATTACAGATAGCGCAATAAACCAAAGTGCATTATCTGTAGGAGGCGCTGGCGCATGAATCTGTGCAGCGGCAACGACCTCGGACAACCAGGGGCCGAGAAAACCACCGACACATGGGGCCGGACACCCAAGGTCATGCAAAAATCCAGTATATATCTGTTGATATCTCGGGTGCTATTAGAGATAGCGCGATAAATCACAGTGAATTATCTGCACGAGGCCCTTGCGCATGAATCTGTGCCGCGGGAACGACGTCGGACCACCAGGGGCCGAGAAAACCACCGACTCATGGGGACGGATACTCAGGGGCAGGGAAAAATCCAATATATATTTGGTGATATCTCGGGTGCTATTAGAGATAGCGCAATAAATCAAAGTGCATTGCCTGTAGGAGGCACTGGCGAATGAATCTGGGCAGCAGGAACGACCTCGGACCACCAGGGGCCGAGAAAATTACAGATATTCGGAATCCGTCACCCAAGGTCATGTGATAATCCAGCATATATCTGGTGATATCTCGGGTGCTATTACAGATAGCGCAATAAACCAAAGTGCATTGTCTGCAGGAAGCCCTGGCGCATGAATCTGTGCAGCGGCAAAGACCTCGGACAACCAGGGGCCGAGAAAACCACCGACACATAGCGCCGGACACCCAAGGTCATGTAAATACCCAGGATGTATCTGATGATATCTCGGGTGCTATTAGAGATAGCGCAATAAATCAAGGTGCATTGTCTGCAGGAAGCCCTGGCGCATGATTCTGTGCAGCGGCAAAGACCTCGGACAACCAGGGGCCGAGAAAACCACCGACACATGGGGCCGGACACTCAGGGTCAGGGAAAAATCCTATATATATCCGGTGATATCTCGGGTGCTATTACAGATAGCGCAATAAATCAAAGAGAATTGTCTGTAGGAGGCCCTGGCGCATGAATCTGTGCAGCGGGAACGACCTCGGACCACCAGGGGCCGAGAAAACCACCGACTCATGGGGCCGGATACTAAGGGTCAGAGTAAAATCCGATATATATCTGGTGATATCTCGGGTGCTATTAGAGATAGCGCAATAAACCAACGTGCATTGTCTGTAGGAGGCCCTGGCGCATGAATCTGTGCAGCGGCAAAGACCTCGGACAACCAGGGGCCGAGAAAACCACCGTCTCATGGGGCCGCACACTCAGGGTCAGGGGAAAATCCAATAAATATCTGGTGATATCTCGGGTGCTATTAGAGATAGAGCAATAAACCAAAGTGAATTATCTGCAGGCGGCCCTGGCGCATGCATCTGTGTAGCGGGAACGACCTCCGACCACCAGGGGCCGAGAAAACCAAGGTCTCATGGGGCCGGACACTCAGGGTCAGGGAAAAATCCAATATATATCTGGTGATATCTCGGGTGCTATTACAGATAGCGCAATAGACCAAAGTGAATTGTCTGCAAGAGGCCCTGGTGCATGAATCTGTGCAGCGGGAACGACCTCGGACCACCAGGGGCCGAGAAAACCACCGTCTCATGGGGCCGGACAGTCAGGGTCAGGGAAAAATCCAATATATATCTGGTGATATCTTGGGTGCTATTAGAGATAGCGCAATAAATCAAAGTGCATTGTCTGCAGGAAGCCCTGACGCATGAATCTGTGCAGCGGGAACGACCTCGGACCACCAGGGGCCGCGAAAACCGTAGTCTCATGGGGCCGAGAACTCAGGGTCAGGGGAAAATCCAATATATATCTGGTGATATCTCGGGTGCTATTAGAGATAGCGCAATAAACCAAAGTGAATTATCTGCAGGCGGCCCTGGCGCATGCATCTGTGCAGCGGGAACGACCTCCGACCACCAGGGGCCGAGAAAACCACGGTCTCATGGGGCCGGACACTCAGGGTCAGGGAAAAATCCAATATATATCTGGTGATATCTCGGGTGCTATTACAGATTGCGCAATAAATCAAAGTGCATTGTCTGTAGGAGGCCCTGGCGCATGAATCTGGGCAACGGGAACGACCTCGGACCGCCAGGGGCCGAGAAAACCACAGTCTCATGGGGCCGGACACTCAGGGTCAGGGGAAAATCCAATATATATCTGGTGATATTTCGGGTGCTATTAGATACAGCGCAATAAACCGAAGTGAATTATCTGCAGGAGGCCCTGGCGCATGAATCTGGGCAGCGGGAACGACCTCGGACAACCAGGGGCCGAGAAAACCACAGTCTCATGGGGCCGGACACTCAGGGTCAGGGGAAAATCCAATATATATCTGGGGATATCTCGGGTGCTATTAGATACAGCGCAATAAACCAAAGTGAATTATCTGTAAGAGGGCGTGGCGCATGCATCTGTGCTGCGGGAACGACCTCGAACCACCAGGGGCCAAGAAAACCACCGTCTCATGAAGCTGGACACTCAGGGTGAGGGAAATATCCAATATATATCTGGTGATATCTCGGGTGCTATTACAGATAGCGCAATAAATCAAAGTGCATTGTCTGTAGGAGGCCCTGGCGCATGCATCTGTGCAGCGGGAACGACCTCGGACCACCAGGGGCCGAGAAGACCACTGTCTCATGGGGCCGGACACTCAGGGTCAGGGAAAAATCCAATATATATCTGGTGATATTTCGGGTGCTATTAGATACAGCGCAATAAACCGAAGTGAATTATCTGCAGGAGGCCCTGGCGCATGAATCTGGGCAGCGGGAACGACCTCGGACAACCAGGGGCCGAGAAAACCACAGTCTCATGGGGCCGGACACTCAGGGTCAGGGGAAAATCCAATATATATCTGGGGATGTCTCGGGTGCTATTAGATACAGCGCAATAAACCAAAGTGAATTATCTGCAAGAGGGCGTGGCGCATGCATCTGTGCAGCGGGAACGACCTCGGACCACCAGGGGCCGAGAAAAACACCGTCTCATGGGGCCGGACACTCAGAGTCAGGGGAAAATCCAATATATTTCTGGTGATATCTCGGGTGCTATTAGAGATAGCGCAATAAACCAAAGTGAATTATCTGCAGGAGGCCCTGGCGCATGAAACTGTGCAGCGGGAACGACCTCGGTCCACCAGGGGCCGAGAAAACCACCGTCTCATGAAGCTGGACACTCAGGGTCAGGGGAAAATCCAATATATATCTGGTGATATCTCGGGTGCTATTAGAGATAGCGCAATAAACCAAAGTGAATTATCTGCAGGAGGCCCTGGCGCATGCTTGTGTGCTGCGGGAACGACCTCGAACCACCAGGGGCCAAGAAAACCACCGTCTCATGAAGCTGGACACTCAGGGTGAGGGAAATATCCAATATATATCTGGTGATATCTCGGGTGCTATTACAGATAGCTCAATAAATCAAAGTGCATTGTCTGTAGGAGGCACTGGCGACTGAATCTGTGGAGCAGGAACTACCTCGGACCACCAGGGGCCGAGAAAATTACAGTTATTCGGAATCCGTCACCCATGGTCATGTAAAAATCCAGCATATATCTTGTGATATCTCGGGTGCTATTACAGATACCGCAATAAACCAAATTGAATTGTCTGCAGGAAACCCTGGCGCATGAATCTGTTCAATGGGATCGTACTCGGACCACGAGGGAACGATAAAACCATCGACACATGGGGCCGGACTGACAGGGTCAGGGAAAAATCCAATATATATCTGGTGATATCTCGGGTGCTATTAGAGATAGCGCAATAAACCAAAGTGAATTATCTGCACGGGGCCCTGGCGCATGATTGTGTGCAGCGGGAACGACCTCGGACCACCAGGGGCGAAGAAAACCACCGTCTCATGGCCCCGGACACTCATGGTCAAGGATACATCCATTATATATCTGGTGATATCTCGGGTGCTATTACAGATAGCGCAATAAATCAAAGTCCATTGTCTATAGGAGGCCCTGGCGCATGAATCTGTGCAGCGGGAACGACGTCGGACCACTAGGGGCCGAGAAAACCGCAGTCTCACGGGGCCGGACACTCAGGGTCAGGGGAAAATCCAGTATATATCTGGTGATATCTCGGGTGCTCTTACAGATACCGCACTAAACCAAACTGAATTATCTGCACGGGGCCCTGGCGCATGATTGTGTGCAGCGGGAACGACCTCGGACCACCAGGGGCGAAGAAAACCACCGTCTCATGGGGCCGGACACTCAGGGTCAAGGAAACATCCATTATATATCTGGTGATATCTCGGGTGCTATTACAGATAGCGCAGTTAATCAAAGTGCATTGTCTGTAGGAGGCACTGGCGCATGAATCTGTGCAGCGGCAACGACCTCGGACCACCAGGGGCCGAGAAAACCACAGTCTCATGGAGCCGGACTCTCAGGGTCAGGGGAAAATCCAATTTATTTCTGGTGATATCTCGGGTGCTATTAGAGATAGCGCAATAAACCAAAGTGAATTATCTGCAGGAGGCCCTCGCGCATGAATCTATGCAACGGGAACGACCTCGGACCACCAGGGGCCGAGAAAACCACAGTCTCATGGGGCCGGACACTCAGTGTCAGGGGAAAATCCAATATATATCTGGTGATATCTCGGGTGCTATTACAGATAGCGCAATAAATCAAAGTGCATTGTCTGTAGGAGGCCCTGGCGCATGAATCTATGCAGCGGGAACGACCTCGGACCACCAGGGGCCGAGAAAACCACAGTCTCACGGGGCCGGACACTCAGGGTCAGGGAAAATCCAATATATATCTGGTGATATCTCGGGTGCTATTAGAGATAGAGCAATAAACCGAAGTGAATTATCTGCAGGAGGCCCTGGCGCATGAATCTGGGCAGCGGGAACGACCTCGGACAACCAGGGGCCGAGAAAACCACAGTCTCATGGGGCCGGACACTCAGGGTCAGGGGAAAATCCAATATATATCTGGGGATATCTCGGGTGCTATTAGATACAGCGCAATAAACCAAAGTGAATTATCTGCAAGAGGCCGCGGCGCATGCATCTGTGCAGCGGGAACGACCTCGGACCACCAGGGGAAGAGAAAACCACAGTCTCATGGGGCCGGACAATCAGGGTCAGAGGAAAATCCAATATATATCTGGTGTTATCTCGGGCGCTATTACAGATAGCGCAATAAATCAAAGTGCATTGTCTGTAGGACACCCTGGCGCATGAATCTGTGCAGTAGGAACGACCTCGGACCACCAGGGGCCGAGAAAACCACAGTCTCATGGGGCCGGACACTCAGGGTCAGAGAAAAATCCAATATATATCTGGTGATATCTCGGGTGCTATTACAGATAGCGCAATAAATCAAAGTGCATTGTCTGTAGGAGGCCCTGGCGCATGAATCTATGCAGCGGGAGCGACCTCGGACCACCAGGGGCCGAGAAAACCACAGTCTCATGGGGCCGGACACTCAGGGTCAGGGAAAAATCCAATATATATCTGGTGATATCTCGGGTGCTATTACAGATAGCGCAATACATCAAAGTGCATTGTCTGTAGGAGGCCCTGGCGCATGAATCTGGGCAGCGGGAACCACCTCGGAACACCAGGGGCCGAGAAAACCACCGTCTCATGGGGCCGGACACTCGGGGTCAGGGGAAAATCCAATATATATCTGGTGATATCTCGGGTGCTATTAGAGATAGCGCAATAAACCAAAGTGTATTATCTGCAGGAGGCCCTGGCGCATGCTTGTGTGCAGCGGGAACGACCTCGGACCACCAGGGGCCAAGAAAACCACCGTCTCATGGGGCCGGTCACTCAGGGTCAGGGGAAAATCCAATATATATCTGGTGATATCTCGGGTGCTATTACAGATAGCGCAATAAACCAAAGTGCATTGTCTGTAGGAGGCCATGGCACATGAATCTGTGCAGCGGAAACGACCTCGGACCTCCAGGGGCCGAGATAACCACCGTCTCATGGGGCCGGACACTCAGGGTCAGTGAAAAATCCAATATATATCTGGTGATATCTAGGGTGCTATTACAGATAGCGCAATAAATCAAAGTGCATTGTCTGTAGGAGGCCCTGGCGCATGAATCTGTGCAGCGGGAACGTCCTCGGACCTCCAGGGGCCGAGATAACCACCGTCTCATGGGGTCGGACACTCAGGGTCAGGGTAAAATCCAATATATATCTGGTGATATCTCGGGTGCTATTAGGGATAGCGAAATAAATCAAAGTGCATTGTCGGCAGGAGGCCCTGGCGCATGAATCTGTGCAGCGGGAACCACCTCGGACCACCAGGGGCCGAGAAAACCACAGTCTCATGGGGTCGGACACTCAGGGTCAGGGAAAAATCCAATATAAATCTGGTGATATCTCGGGTGCTATTACAGATAGCGCAATAAATCAAAGTGCATTATCTGTAGAAGGCCCTGGCGCATGAATCTGGCCAGCGGGAACAACCTCGGACCACCAGGGGCCGAGAAAACCACAGTCTCATGGGGACGGACACTCAGTGACAGGGAAAAATCCAATATATATCTTGTGATATCTCGGGTGCTACTAGAGATAGCGCAATAAACCAAAGTGCATTGACCGTAGGAGGCCCTGGGGCATGAATCTGTGCAGCGGGAACGACCTCGGACCACCAGGGCCCGAGAAAACCACAGTCTCATGGGTCCGGATACACAGGTTCAGGGGAAAATCCAATATATATCTGGTGATATCTCGGGTGCTATTAGAGATAGCGCAATAAACCAAAGTGAATTATCTGCAGGGGGCCCTGGCGCATGAATCTGTGCAGCGGGAACGACCTCGGACCACCAGGGGCCGAGAAAACCACCGTCTCATGGGGCCGGACACTCAGTTTCAGGGAAAAATCCAATATATATCTGGTGATATCTCGGGTGCAATTACAGATAGCGCAATAAATCAATGTGCATTGTCTGTAGGAGCCCTGGCGCATTAATCTGTGCAGCGGAAACGACCTCGGACCACCATGGGCCGAGAAAATCACCGACTCATGGGGCCGGACACTCAGGGTCAGTGAAAAATCCAATATATATCTGGTGATATCTCGGGTTCTATTACAGATAGCGCAATAAATCAAAGTGCATTGTCTGTAGGAGGCCCTGGCGCATGAATCTGTGCAGCGGGAACGTCCTCGGACCTCCAGGGGCCGAGATAACCACCGTCTCATGGGGTCGGACACTCAGGGTCAGGGTAAAATCCAATATATATCTGGTGATATCTCGGGTGCTATTACAGATAGCGCAATAAATCAAAGTGCATTATCTGTAGAAGGCCCTGGCGCATGAATATGGCCAGCGGGAACGACCTCGGACCACCAGGGGCCGAGAAAACCACAGTCTCATGGGGCCGGACACTCAGTGACAGGGAAAAATCCAATATATATCTTGTGATATCTCGGGTGCTACTAGAGATAGCGCAATAAACCAAAGTGCATTGACCGTGGGAGGCCCTGGGGCATGAATCTGTGCAGCGGGAACGACCTCGGACCACCAGGGCCCGAGAAAACCACAGTCTCATGGGTCCGGATACACAGGTTCAGGGGAAAATCCAATATATATCTGGTGATATCTCGGGTGCTATTAGAGATAGCGCAATAAACCAAAGTGAATTATCTGCAGGGGGCCCTGGCGCATGAATCTGTGCAGCGGGAACGACCTCGGACCACCAGGGGCCGAGAAAACCACCGTCTCATGGGGCCGGACACTCAGGGTCAGGGAAAAATCCAATATATATCTGGTGATATATCGGGTGCCATTAGAGATAGCGCGATAAATCAAAGTGCATTGTCTGCAGGAGGCCCTGACGCATGAATCTGTGCAGCGGGAACGACATCGGAACACCAGGGGCCGTGAAAACCACCGTCTCATGGGGCCGGACACTCACGGTCGGGGAAAAATCCAATATACATCTGGTGATATCTCGGGTGCTATTAGAGATAGCGCAATAAATCAAAGTGCATTGTCTGCAGGAAGCCGTGGCGCATGATTCTGTGCAGCGGAAACGACCTCGGACCACCATGGGCCGAGAAAATCACTGACTCATGGGGCCGGACTGTCAGGGTCAGGGAAAAATCCAATATATATCTGGTGATATCTCGGGTGCTATTAGAGATAGCGCGATAAATCAAAGTGCATTGTCTGCAGGAGGCCCTGACGCATGAATCTGTGCAGCGAGAACGACCTCGGACCACCAGGGGCCGAGAAAACCACCGTCTCATGGGGCCGGTCACTCAGGGTCAGGGAAAAATCCAATATATATCTGGTGATATCTCGGGTGCTATTAGAGATAGCGCAATAAACCAAAGTGAATTATCTGCAGGAGGCCCTGGCGCATGCATCTGTGCAGCGGGAACGACCTCGGACCAGCAGGGGCCGAGAAAACCACCGTCTCATGGGGCCGGACACTCAGGGTCAGGGGAAAATCCAATATATATCTGGTGATATCTCGGGTGCTATTACAGATAGCGCAATAAATCAAAGTGCATTGTCCGTAGGAGGCCCTTGCGCATGAATCTGTGCAGCAGGAACGACATCGGACCACCAGGGGCCGAGAAAATTACAGATTTTCGGTATCCGTCACCCAAAGTCATGTAAAAATCCAGCATATATATGGTGCTTTCTCGGGTGCTATTACAGATAGCGCAATTAATCAAAGTGCATTGTCTGTAGGAGGCACTGGCGCATGAATCTGTGCAGCGGCAACGACCTCGCACCACCAGGCGCCGAGAAAACCACAGTCTCATGGGGCCGGACACTCAGGGTCAGGGGAAAATCCAATTTATTTCTGGTGATATCTCGGGTGCTATTAGAGATAGCACAATAAATCAAAGTGCATTGTCTGTAGGAGACCCTGGCGCATGAATCTATGCAACGGGAACGACCTCGGACCACCAGGGGCCGAGAAAACCACAGTCTCATGGGGCCGGACACTCAGGGTCTGGGGAAAATCCAATATATATCTGGTGATATCTCGGGTGCTATTACAGATAGCGCAATAAATCAAAGTGCATTGTCTGTAGGAGGCCCTGGCGCATGAATCTGTGCAGCGGGAACGACCTCAGACCACCAGGGGCCGAGACAACCACCGTCTCCTGGGGCCGGACGCTCAGGGTCAGGAAAAAATCCAATATATATCTGGTGATATCTGGGGTGCTACTACAGATAGCGCAATTAATCAAAGTGCATTGTCCGTAGGAGGCCCTGGCGCATGAATCTGTGCAGCGGGAACGACCTCGGACCACCAGGGGCAGAGAAAACCACCGTCTCATGGGGCCGGACACTCAGGGTCAGGGAAAAATCCAATATATATCATGGTGATATCTCGGGTGCTATTACAGATAGCGCAATAAATCAAAGTGGATTATCTGCTGGAGGCCCTGGCGCATGAATCTGTGCAGCGGGAACGACCTCGGACGACCAGGGGCCGAGGAAACCACCGTCTCATGGGGCCGGACACTCAGGGTCAGGGAAAAATCCAATATATATCTGGTGATATCTCGCATGCTATTGGAGATAGCGCAATAAATCAAAGCGCATTATCTGCAGGAGGCCCTGGCGCATGAATCTGTGCAGCGGGAACGACCTCGGACCACCAGGGGCCGAGGAAACCACCGTCTCATGGGGCCGGACACTCAGGGTCAGGGAAAAATCCAATATATATCTGGTGATATCTCGGGTGCTATTACCGATAGCGCAATAAATCAAAGTGTATTGTCCGTAGGAGGCCCTGGCGCATGAATCTGTGCAGCGGGAACGACCTCGGACCACCAGGGGCAGAGAAAACCACCGTCTCATGGGGCCGGACACTCAGGGTCAGGGAAAAATCCAATATATATCATGGTGATATCTCGGGTGCTATTACAGATAGCGCAATAAATCAAAGTGCATTATCTGTAGAAGGCCCTGGGGCATGAATCTGTGGAGCGGGAACGACCTCGGACCACCAGGGGCCGAGAAAACCACCGTCTCATGGGGCCGGACACTCAGGGTCAGGGAAAAATCCAATATATATCTGGTGATATCTCGGGTGCTATTACCGATAGCGCAATAAATCAAAGTGCATTGTCTGTAGGAGGCACTGGCGAATGAATCTGTGCCCCAGGAACGACCTCGGACCACCAGTGGCCGAGAAAATTACAGATATTCGGAATCCGTCACCCAAGGTCATGTAAAAATCCAGCATATATCTGGTGATATCTCGGGTGCTATTACAGATAGCGCAATAAACCAACGTGCATTGTCTGTAGGAGGCCCTGGCGCATGAATCTGTGCAGCGGGAACGACATCGGACCACCAGAGGCCGTGAAAACCACCGTCTCATGGGGCCGGACACTCACGGTCGGGGAAAAATCCAATATACATCTGGTGATATCTCAGGTGCTATTAGAGATAGCGCAATAACCCAAAGTGCATTGACCGTAGGAGACCCTGGCGCATGAATCTGTGCAGCGGGAACGACCTCGGACCACCAGGGGCCGAGGAAACCACAGTCTCATGGGGCCGGACACTCAGGGTCAGGGGAAAATCCAATATATATCTGGTGATATCTCGGGTGCTATTACAGATAGCGCAATAAATCAAAGTGCATTGTCCGTAGGAGGCCCTTGCGCATGAATCTGTGCAGCAGGAACGACATCGGACCACCAGGGGCCGAGAAAATTACAGATTTTCGGTATCCGTCACCCAAAGTCATGTAAAAATCCAGCATATATATGGTGCTTTCTCGGGTGCTATTACAGATAGCGCAATTAATCAAAGTGCATTGTCTGTAGGAGGCACTGGCGCATGAATCTGTGCAGCGGCAACGACCTCGCACCACCAGGCGCCGAGAAAACCACAGTCTCATGGGGCCGGACACTCAGGGTCAGGGGAAAATCCAATTTATTTCTGGTGATATCTCGGGTGCTATTAGAGATAGCACAATAAATCAAAGTGCATTGTCTGTAGGAGACCCTGGCGCATGAATCTATGCAACGGGAACGACCTCGGACCACCAGGGGCCGAGAAAACCACAGTCTCATGGGGCCGGACACTCAGGGTCTGGGGAAAATCCAATATATATCTGGTGATATCTCGGGTGCTATTACAGATAGCGCAATAAATCAAAGTGCATTGTCTGTAGGAGGCCCTGGCGCATGAATCTGTGCAGCGGGAACGACCTCAGACCACCAGGGGCCGAGACAACCACCGTCTCCTGGGGCCGGACGCTCAGGGTCAGGAAAAAATCCAATATATATCTGGTGATATCTGGGGTGCTACTACAGATAGCGCAATTAATCAAAGTGCATTGTCCGTAGGAGGCCCTGGCGCATGAATCTGTGCAGCGGGAACGACCTCGGACCACCAGGGGCAGAGAAAACCACCGTCTCATGGGGCCGGACACTCAGGGTCAGGGAAAAATCCAATATATATCATGGTGATATCTCGGGTGCTATTACAGATAGCGCAATAAATCAAAGTGGATTATCTGCTGGAGGCCCTGGCGCATGAATCTGTGCAGCGGGAACGACCTCGGACGACCAGGGGCCGAGGAAACCACCGTCTCATGGGGCCGGACACTCAGGGTCAGGGAAAAATCCAATATATATCTGGTGATATCTCGCATGCTATTGGAGATAGCGCAATAAATCAAAGCGCATTATCTGCAGGAGGCCCTGGCGCATGAATCTGTGCAGCGGGAACGACCTCGGACCACCAGGGGCCGAGGAAACCACCGTCTCATGGGGCCGGACACTCAGGGTCAGGGAAAAATCCAATATATATCTGGTGATATCTCGGGTGCTATTACCGATAGCGCAATAAATCAAAGTGTATTGTCCGTAGGAGGCCCTGGCGCATGAATCTGTGCAGCGGGAACGACCTCGGACCACCAGGGGCAGAGAAAACCACCGTCTCATGGGGCCGGACACTCAGGGTCAGGGAAAAATCCAATATATATCATGGTGATATCTCGGGTGCTATTACAGATAGCGCAATAAATCAAAGTGCATTATCTGTAGAAGGCCCTGGGGCATGAATCTGTGGAGCGGGAACGACCTCGGACCACCAGGGGCCGAGAAAACCACCGTCTCATGGGGCCGGACACTCAGGGTCAGGGAAAAATCCAATATATATCTGGTGATATCTCGGGTGCTATTACCGATAGCGCAATAAATCAAAGTGCATTGTCTGTAGGAGGCACTGGCGAATGAATCTGTGCCCCAGGAACGACCTCGGACCACCAGTGGCCGAGAAAATTACAGATATTCGGAATCCGTCACCCAAGGTCATGTAAAAATCCAGCATATATCTGGTGATATCTCGGGTGCTATTACAGATAGCGCAATAAACCAACGTGCATTGTCTGTAGGAGGCCCTGGCGCATGAATCTGTGCAGCGGGAACGACATCGGACCACCAGAGGCCGTGAAAACCACCGTCTCATGGGGCCGGACACTCACGGTCGGGGAAAAATCCAATATACATCTGGTGATATCTCAGGTGCTATTAGAGATAGCGCAATAACCCAAAGTGCATTGACCGTAGGAGACCCTGGCGCATGAATCTGTGCAGCGGGAACGACCTCGGACCACCAGGGGCCGAGGAAACCACAGTCTCATGGGGCCGGACACTCAGGGTCAGCGAAAAATCCAATATATATCTAGTGATATCTCGGGTGCTATTACAGATAGCGCAATAAATCAAAGTGCGTTGTCTGTAGGAGGCCCTGGCGCATGAATCTGGGCTGCCGGAACGACCTCGCACCACCAGAGGCCGAGAAAACCACCGTCTCATGGGGCCGGACACTCAGGGTCAGGGAAAAATCCATTATATATCTGGTGATATCTCGGGTGCTATTACAGATAGCGCAATTAATCAAAGTGCATTGTCTGTAGGAGACCCTGGCGCATGAATCTGTGCAGCGGGAACGACCTCGGACCACCAGGGGCCGAGAAAACCACAGTCTCATGGGGCCGGACACTCAGGGTCAGGGGAAAATCCAATATATTTCTGGTGATATCTCGGGTGCTATTAGAGATAGCGCAATAAACCAAAGTGAATTATCTGCAGGAGGCCCTGGCGCATGAATCTGTGCAGCGGGATCGACCTCAGACCACCAGGGGCCGAGACAACCACCGTCTCCTGGGGCCGGACACTCAGGGTCAGGGAAAAATCCAATATATATCTGGTGATATCTCGGGTGCTATTACAGATAGCGCAATAAATCAAAGAGCATTGTCTGTAGGAGGCCCTGGCGCATGAATCTATGCAGCGGGAACGACCTCGGACCACCAGGGGCCTAGAAAACCACAGTCTCATGGGGCCGGACACTCAGGGTCAGGGAAAATCCAATACATATCTGGTGATATCTCGGGTGCTATTAGAGATAGAGCAATAAACCAAAGTGAATTATCTGCAGGAGGTCCTGGCGCATGCATCTGTGCAGCGGGAACGACCTCGGACCACCAGGGGCCGAAAAAACCACCGTCTCATGGGGCCGGACACACAGGGTCAGGGAAAAATCCAATATATATCTGGTGATATCTCGGGTGCTATTACAGATAGCGCAATAAATCAAAGTGCATTGTCGGTAGGTGGCCCTGGCCCATGAATCTGGGCAGCGGGAGCGACCTCGGAACACCAGGGGCCGAGAAAACCACCGTCTCATGGGGGCGGACACTCGGGGTCAGGGGAAAATCCCATATATATATCTGGTGATATCTCGGGTGCTATTAGAGATAGCGCAATAAACCAAAGTGTATTATCTGCAGGAGGCCCTGGCGCATGCTTGTGTGCAGCGGGAACGACCTCGGACCACCAGGGGCCAAGAAAACCACCGTCTCATGGGGCCGGACACTCAGGGTCAGGGGAAAATCCAATATATATCTGGTGATATCTCGGGTGCTATTAGAGATTGCGCAATAAACCAAAGTGAATTATCTGCATGAGGCCCTGGCGCATGCTTGTGTGCTGCGGGAACGACCTCGGACCACCAGGGGCCAAGAAAACCACCGCCTCATGGGGCCGGACACTCAGGGTCAGGGAAAAATCCATTATATATCTGGTGATATCTCGGGTGCTATTACAGATAGCGCAATTAATCAAAGTGCATTGTCTGTAGGAGACCCTGGCGCATGAATCTGTGCAGCGGGAACGACCTCGGACCACCAGGGGCCGAGAAAACCACAGTCTCATGGGGCCGGACACTCAGGGTCAGGGAAAAATCCAATATATATCTGGTGATATCTCGGGTGCTATTAGTGATACCGCAATAAACCAAAGTGAATTATCTGCAGGAGGCCCTGGCGCATGATTGTGTGCAGCGGGAACGACCTCGGACCACCAGGGGCCAAGAAAACCACCGTCTCATGGGGCCGGACACTCAGGGTCAAGGAAAAATCCATTATATATCTGGTGATATCTCGGGTGCTATTACAGATAGCGCAATTAATCAAAGTGCATTGTCTGTAGGAGACCCTGGCGCATGAATCTGTGCAGCGGGAACGACCTCGGACCACCAGGGGCCGAGAAAACCACAGTCTCATGGGGCCGGACACTCAGGGTCAGGGGAAAATCCAATATATATCTGGTGATATCTCGGGTGCTATTACAGATAGCGCAATAAATAAAAGTGCATTGTCTGTAGGAGGCCCTGGCGCATGAATCTATGCAGCGGGAACGACCTCGGACCACCAGGGGCCGAGAAAACCACCGTCTCATGGGGCCGGACACTCAGGGTCAGAGGAAAATCCAATATATATCTGGTGTTATCTCGGGCGCTATTACAGATAGCGCAATAAATCAAAGTGCATTGTCTATAGGAGACCCTGGCGCATGAATCTGTGCAGTAGGAACGACCTCGGACCACCAGGGTCCGAGAAAACCACAGTCTCATGGGGCCGGACACTCAGGGTCAGGGAAAAATCCAATATATATCTGGTGATATCTCGGGTGCTATTAGTGATACCGCAATAAACCAAAGTGAATTATCTGCAGGAGGCCCTGGCGCATGATTGTGTGCAGCGGGAACGACCTCGGACCACCAGGGGCGAAGAAAACCACCGTCTCATGGGGCCGGACACTCAGGGTCAAGGAAAAATCCATTATATATCTGGTGATATATCGGGTGCCATTAGAGATAGCGCGATAAATCAAAGTGCATTGTCTGCAGGAGGCCCTGACGCATGAATCTGTGCAGCGGGAACGACATCGGACCACCAGGGGCCGTGAAAACCACCGTCTCATGGGGCCGGACACTCACGGTCGGGGAAAAATCCAATATACATCTGGTGATATCTCGGGTGCTATTAGAGATAGCGCAATAAATCAAAGTGCATTGTCTGTAGGAGGCCCTGGCGCATGAATCTGTGCAGCGGAAACGACCTCGGACCACCAGGGGCCGAGAAAACCACCGTCTCATGGGGCCGGACACTCAGGGTCAGGGAAAAATCCAATATATATCTGGTGATATCCCCGGCGCTATTAAAGATAGCGCAATAAATCAAAGTGCATTATCTGTTGAAGGCCCTGGCGCATGAATCTGGCCAGCGGGAACGACCTCGGACCACCAGGGGCCGAGAAAACCACAGTCTCATGGGGCCGGACACTCAGTGACAGGGAAAAATCCAATATATATCTTGTGATATCTCGGGTGCTACTAGAGATAGCGCAATAAACCAAAGTGCATTGACCGTAGGAGGCCCTGGCGCATGAATCTGTGCAGCGGGGACGACCTCGGACCACCATGGCCCGAGAAAACCACAGTCTCATGGGTCCGGATACACAGGTTCAGGGGAAAATCCAATATATATCTGGTGATATCTCGGGTGCTATTAGAGATAGCGCAATAAACCAAAGTGAATTATCTGCAGGGGGCCCTGGCGCATGAATCTGTGCAGCGGGAACGACCTCGGACCACCAGGGGCCGAGAAATCCACCGTCTCATGGGGCCGGACACTTAGCGTCAGGGAAAAATCCAATATATATCTGGTGATATCTCGGGTGCTATTAGAGATAGCGCAACAAGCCAAAGTGAATTATCTGCAGGAGGCCCTGGCGCATGAATCTGTGTAGCGGGAACGTCCTCGGACCTCCAGGGGCCGAGATAACGACCGTCTCATGGGGTCGGACACTCAGGGTCAGGGAAAAATCCAATATATATCTGGTGATATCTCGGGTGCTATTAGGGATAGCGAAATAAATCAAAGTGCATTGCCTGCAGGAGGCCCTGGCGCATGAATCTGTGCAGCGGGAACCACCTCGGACCACCAGGGGCCGAGAAAACCACAGTTTCATGGGGTCGGACACTCAGGGTCAGGGAAAAATCCAATATAAATCTGGTGATATCTCGGGTGCTATTACAGATAGCGCAATAAATCAAAGTGCATTGCCTGTAGGAGGCCCTGCCGGATGAATCTGTGCAGCGGGAGCGACCTCGGAACACCAGGGGCCGAGAAAACCGCCGTCCCGAGGGGCCGGACACTCAGGGTCAGTGAAAAATCCAATATATATCTGGTGATATCTCGGCTGCTATTACAGATAGCGCAATAAATCAAAGTGCATTATCTGTAGAAGGCCCTGGCGCATGAATCTGTGCAGCGGGAACGACCTCGGACCACCAGGGGCCGAGAAAACCACCGTCTCATGGGGCCGGACACTCAGGGTCAGGGAAAAATCCAATATATATCTGGTGATATCTCGGGTGCTATTACAGATAGCGCAATAAATCAAAGTGCATTGTCTGTAGGAGGCACTGGCGAATGAATCTGTGCAGCAGGAACGACATCGGACCACCAGGGGCCGAGAAAATTACAGATATTCGAAATCCGCCACCCATGGTCATGTAAAAATCCAGCATATATACGGTGCTTTCTCGGGTGCTATTACAGATAGCGCAATAAATCAAAGTGCATTGTCTGTAGGAGGCCCTGGCGCATGAATCTGTGCAGCGGGAACGACCTCTGACCACCAGGGGCCGAGAAAACCACCGTCTCATGGGGCCGGACTGTCAGGGTCAGGGGAAAATCCAATATATATCTGGTGATATCTCGGGTGCTATTAGAGATAGCGCCATAAACCAAAGTGAATCATCTGCAGGAGGCCCTGGCGCATGAATCTGTGCAGCGGGAACGACCTCGGACGACCAGCGGCCGAGAAAACCACCGTCGCATGGGGCCGGACACTCAGTGTCAGGGAAAAATCCAATATATATCTTGTGATATCTCAGGTGCTATTAGAGATAGCGCAATAAACCAAAGTGCATTGACCGTAGGAGACACTGGCGCATGAATCTGTGCAGCGGGAACGACCTCGGACCACCAGGGGCCGAGAAAACCACAGTCTCATGGGGCCGGACACTCAGGGTCAGGGAAAAATCCAATATATATCTGGTGATATCTCGGGTGCTATTAGTGATACCGCAATAAACCAAAGTGAATTATCTGCAGGAGGCCCTGGCGCATGATTGTGTGCAGCGGGAACGACCTCGGACCACCAGGGGCCAAGAAAACCACCGTCTCATGGGGCCGGACACTCAGGGTCAAGGAAAAATCCATTATATATCTGGTGATATCTCGGGTGCTATTACAGATAGCGCAATTAATCAAAGTGCATTGTCTGTAGGAGACCCTGGCGCATGAATCTGTGCAGCGGGAACGACCTCGGACCACCAGGGGCCGAGAAAACCACAGTCTCATGGGGCCGGACACTCAGGGTCAGGGGAAAATCCAATATATATCTGGTGATATCTCGGGTGCTATTACAGATAGCGCAATAAATAAAAGTGCATTGTCTGTAGGAGGCCCTGGCGCATGAATCTATGCAGCGGGAACGACCTCGGACCACCAGGGGCCGAGAAAACCACCGTCTCATGGGGCCGGACACTCAGGGTCAGAGGAAAATCCAATATATATCTGGTGTTATCTCGGGCGCTATTACAGATAGCGCAATAAATCAAAGTGCATTGTCTATAGGAGACCCTGGCGCATGAATCTGTGCAGTAGGAACGACCTCGGACCACCAGGGTCCGAGAAAACCACAGTCTCATGGGGCCGGACACTCAGGGTCAGGGAAAAATCCAATATATATCTGGTGATATCTCGGGTGCTATTAGTGATACCGCAATAAACCAAAGTGAATTATCTGCAGGAGGCCCTGGCGCATGATTGTGTGCAGCGGGAACGACCTCGGACCACCAGGGGCGAAGAAAACCACCGTCTCATGGGGCCGGACACTCAGGGTCAAGGAAAAATCCATTATATATCTGGTGATATATCGGGTGCCATTAGAGATAGCGCGATAAATCAAAGTGCATTGTCTGCAGGAGGCCCTGACGCATGAATCTGTGCAGCGGGAACGACATCGGACCACCAGGGGCCGTGAAAACCACCGTCTCATGGGGCCGGACACTCACGGTCGGGGAAAAATCCAATATACATCTGGTGATATCTCGGGTGCTATTAGAGATAGCGCAATAAATCAAAGTGCATTGTCTGTAGGAGGCCCTGGCGCATGAATCTGTGCAGCGGAAACGACCTCGGACCACCAGGGGCCGAGAAAACCACCGTCTCATGGGGCCGGACACTCAGGGTCAGGGAAAAATCCAATATATATCTGGTGATATCCCCGGCGCTATTAAAGATAGCGCAATAAATCAAAGTGCATTATCTGTTGAAGGCCCTGGCGCATGAATCTGGCCAGCGGGAACGACCTCGGACCACCAGGGGCCGAGAAAACCACAGTCTCATGGGGCCGGACACTCAGTGACAGGGAAAAATCCAATATATATCTTGTGATATCTCGGGTGCTACTAGAGATAGCGCAATAAACCAAAGTGCATTGACCGTAGGAGGCCCTGGCGCATGAATCTGTGCAGCGGGGACGACCTCGGACCACCATGGCCCGAGAAAACCACAGTCTCATGGGTCCGGATACACAGGTTCAGGGGAAAATCCAATATATATCTGGTGATATCTCGGGTGCTATTAGAGATAGCGCAATAAACCAAAGTGAATTATCTGCAGGGGGCCCTGGCGCATGAATCTGTGCAGCGGGAACGACCTCGGACCACCAGGGGCCGAGAAATCCACCGTCTCATGGGGCCGGACACTTAGCGTCAGGGAAAAATCCAATATATATCTGGTGATATCTCGGGTGCTATTAGAGATAGCGCAACAAGCCAAAGTGAATTATCTGCAGGAGGCCCTGGCGCATGAATCTGTGTAGCGGGAACGTCCTCGGACCTCCAGGGGCCGAGATAACGACCGTCTCATGGGGTCGGACACTCAGGGTCAGGGAAAAATCCAATATATATCTGGTGATATCTCGGGTGCTATTAGGGATAGCGAAATAAATCAAAGTGCATTGCCTGCAGGAGGCCCTGGCGCATGAATCTGTGCAGCGGGAACCACCTCGGACCACCAGGGGCCGAGAAAACCACAGTTTCATGGGGTCGGACACTCAGGGTCAGGGAAAAATCCAATATAAATCTGGTGATATCTCGGGTGCTATTACAGATAGCGCAATAAATCAAAGTGCATTGCCTGTAGGAGGCCCTGCCGGATGAATCTGTGCAGCGGGAGCGACCTCGGAACACCAGGGGCCGAGAAAACCGCCGTCCCGAGGGGCCGGACACTCAGGGTCAGTGAAAAATCCAATATATATCTGGTGATATCTCGGCTGCTATTACAGATAGCGCAATAAATCAAAGTGCATTATCTGTAGAAGGCCCTGGCGCATGAATCTGTGCAGCGGGAACGACCTCGGACCACCAGGGGCCGAGAAAACCACCGTCTCATGGGGCCGGACACTCAGGGTCAGGGAAAAATCCAATATATATCTGGTGATATCTCGGGTGCTATTACAGATAGCGCAATAAATCAAAGTGCATTGTCTGTAGGAGGCACTGGCGAATGAATCTGTGCAGCAGGAACGACATCGGACCACCAGGGGCCGAGAAAATTACAGATATTCGAAATCCGCCACCCATGGTCATGTAAAAATCCAGCATATATACGGTGCTTTCTCGGGTGCTATTACAGATAGCGCAATAAATCAAAGTGCATTGTCTGTAGGAGGCCCTGGCGCATGAATCTGTGCAGCGGGAACGACCTCTGACCACCAGGGGCCGAGAAAACCACCGTCTCATGGGGCCGGACTGTCAGGGTCAGGGGAAAATCCAATATATATCTGGTGATATCTCGGGTGCTATTAGAGATAGCGCCATAAACCAAAGTGAATCATCTGCAGGAGGCCCTGGCGCATGAATCTGTGCAGCGGGAACGACCTCGGACGACCAGCGGCCGAGAAAACCACCATCGCATGGGGCCGGACACTCAGTGTCAGGGAAAAATCCAATATATATCTTGTGATATCTCAGGTGCTATTAGAGATAGCGCAATAAACCAAAGTGCATTGACCGTAGGAGACACTGGCGCATGAATCTGTGCAGCGGGAACGACCTCGGACCACCAGGGGCCGAGGAAACCACCGTCTCATGGGGCCGGACACTCAGGGTCAGCGAAAAATCCAATATATATCTAGTGATATCTCGGGTGCTATTACAGATAGCGCAATAAATCAAAGTGCATTGACCGTAGGAGACACTGGCGCATGAATCTGTGCAGCGGGAACGACCTCGGACCACCAGGGTCCGAGGAAACCACCGTCTCATGGGGCCGGACACTCAGGGTCAGCGAAAAATCCAATATATATCTAGTGATATCTCGGGTGCTATTACAGATAGCGCAATAAATCAAAGTGCATCGCCTGTAGGAGGCCCTGGCGCATGAATCTGGGCTGCCGGAACGACCTCGCACCACCAGGGGCCGAGAAAACCACCGTCTCATGGGGCCGGACACTCAGGGTCAGGGAAAAATCCAATATATATCTGGTGATATCCCCGGTGCTATTAAAGATAGCGCAATAAATCAAAGTTCATTATCTGTTGAAGGCCCTGGCGCATGAATCTGGCCAGCGGGAACGACCTCGGACTACCAGGGGCCGTGAAAACCACAGTCTCATGGGGCCGGACACTCAGTGACAGGGAAAAATCCAATATATATCTTGTGATATCTCGGGTGCTACTAGAGATAGCGCAATAAACCAAAGTGCATTGACCGTAGGAGGCCCTGGCGCATGAATCTGTGCAGCGGGAACGACCTCGGACCACCATGGCCCGAGAAAACCACAGTCTCATGGGTCCGGATACACAGGTTCAGGGGAAAATCCAATATATATCTGGTGATATCTCGGGTGCTATTAGAGATAGCGCAATAAACCAAAGTGAATTATCTGCAGGGGGCCCTGGCGCATGAATCTGTGCAGCGGGAACGACCTCGGACCACCAGGGGCCGAGAAAACCACCGTCTCATGGGGCCGGACACTCAGGGTCAGGGAAAAATCCAATATATATCTGGTGATATCTCGGGTGCTATTACAGATAGCGCAATAAATCAAAGTGCATTGTCCGTAGGAGGCCCTTGCGAATGAATCTGTGCAGCAGGAACGACATCGGACCACCAGGGGCCGAGAAAATTACAGATTTTCGGTATCCGTCACCCAAAGTCATGTAAAAATCCAGCATATATCTGGTGATATCTCGGGTGCTATTACTGATAGCGCAATAAACCAAAGTGCATTGTCTGTAGGAGGCCCTGGCGCATGATTCCGTACAGCGGAAACGACCTCGGACCACCATGGGCCGAGAAAATCACCGTCTCATGGGGCCGGACTGTCAGGGTCAGGGAAAAATCCAATATATATCTGGTGATATCTCGGGTGCTATTAGAGATAGCGCAATAAATCAAAGTGCATTGTCTGTAGGAGGCACTGGCGAATGAATCTGTGCAGCAGGAACGACCTCGGGCCACCAGGGGCCGAGAAAACCACCGTCTCATGGGGCCGGACACTCAGGGTCAGGGGAAAATCCAATATATATTTGGTGATATGTCGGGTGCTATTAGAGATGGCGCAATAAATCAAAGTGTATTGTCTGCAGGAAGCCCTGGCGCATGATTCTGTTCAGCGGGAACGACCTCGGACCACCAGGGGCCGAGAAAATCACCGTCTCGTGGGGCCGGACTGTCAGGGTCAGGGGAAAATCCAATATATATCTGGTGATATCTCGGGTGCTATTAGAGATAGCGCAATAAACCAAAGTGAATTATCTGCAGGAGGCGCTGGCGCATGCATCTGTTCAGCGAGAACGACATCGGACCACCACGGGCCGAGAAAACCACCGTCTCATGGGGCCGGACACTCAGGGTCAGGGAAAAATCCAATATATATCTGGTGATATCTCGGGTGCTATTACGGATAGCGCAATAAATCAAAGTGCATTGTCTGCAGGAGGCCCTAGCGCATGAATCTGTGCAGCGGGAACGACCTCGGACCACCAGGGGCCGAGAAAACTACAGACTCATGGGACCGGACACTCAGGGACAGGGAAAAATCCAATACAAATCTGGTGATATCTCGGGTGGTATTAGAGATAGCGCAATAAATCAATGTGCAATGTCTGTAGGAGGCACTGGCGAATGAATCTGTGCAGCAGGAACGACCTCGGACCACCAGGGGCCGAGAAAACCACCGACACATGGGGCCGGACACTCAGGGTCGGGGAAAAATTCAATATATATCTGGTGATATCTCGGGTGCTCATACAGATAGCGCACTAAACCAAAGTGAACTATCTGTAGGGGGCCCTGGCGCATGAATCTGTGCAGCGGGAACGACCTCGGACCACCAGGGGCCGAGAAAACCACCGTCTCATGGGGTCGGACACTCAGGGTCAGGGAAAAATCCAATATATATCTGGTGATATCTCGGGTGCTATTAGGGATAGCGAAATAAATCAAAGTGCATTGTCTGCAGGAGGCCCTGGCGCATGAATCTGTGCAGCCGGAACGACCTCGGACCACCACGGGCCGAGAAAACCCCCGTCTCATGGGGCCGGACACTCAGGGTCAGGGAAAAATCCAATATATATCCGGTGATATCTCGGGTGCTATTACAGATAGCGCAATAAATCAAAGACAATTGTCTGCAGGCGGCCCTGGCGCATGCATCTGTGCAGCGGGAACGACCTACGACCACCAGGGGCCGAGAAAACCACCGACTCATTGGGCCGGATACTAAGGGTCAGAGTAAAATCCAATATATATCTGGTGATATCTTGGGTGCCATTAGAGATAGCGCAATAAACCAACGTGCATTGTCTGTAGGAGGCCCTGGCGCATGAATCTGTGCAGCGGGAACGACCTCGGACCACCAGTGGCCGAGAAAACCACCGTGTCATGGGGCCGGACACTCAGGGTCAGGGGAAAATCCAATATATATCTGGTGATATCTCGGGTGCTATTAGAGATTGCGCAATAAACCAAAGTGAATTATCTGCAGGAGGCCCTGGTGCATGCATCTGTGCAGCGGGAACGACCTCGGACCACCACTCATGGGGCCGGACACTCAGGGTCAGGCAAAAATCCAATATATATCTGGTGATATCTCGGGTGCTATTACAGATAGCGCAATAAACCAAAGTGCTTTGTCTGCGGTAGGCCCTGGCGCATGAATCTGTGCAGCGGAAAAGACCTCGGACAACCAGAGGCCGAGAAATCCACCGACACATGGGGCCGGACACTCAGGGTCAGGGAAAAATCCAATATATATCCGGTGATATCTCGGGTGCTATTACAGATAGCGCAATAAATCAAAGACAATTGTCTGTAGGAAGCCCTGGCGCATGAATCTGTGCAGCGGGAACGACCTCGGACCACCAGGGGCCGAGAAAACCACCGTCTCATGTGGCCGGACACTCAGGGTCAGGGGAAAATCCAATATATATCTGGTGATATCTCGGGTGCTATTAGAGATAGCGCAATAAACCAAAGTGAATTATCTGCAGGCGGCCCTGGCGCATGCATCTGTGCAGCGGGAACGACCTACGACCACCAGGGGCCGCGAAAACCACGGTCTCATGTGGCCGGACAGTCAGGGTCAGGGAAAAATCCGATATATATCTGGTGATATCTCGGGTGCTATTACAGATAGCGCAATAAACCAACGTGAATTGTCCGTAGGAGGCCCTGGCGCATGAATCTGGGCAGCCGGAACGACCTCGGACCACCAGGGGCCGAGAAAACCACCGTCTCATGGGGCCGGACACTCACGGTCGGGGAAAAATCCAATACACATCTGGTGATATCTCGGGCGCTATTAGAGATAGCGCAATAAATCAAAGTGCATTGTCTGCAGGAAGCCCTGGCGCATGATTCTGTGCAGCGGAAACGACCTCGGACCACCAGGGGCCGAGAAAATCACCGTCTCATGGGGCCGGACTGTCAGGGTCAGGGAAAAATCCAATATATATCTGGTGATATCTCGGGTGCTATTAGAGATAGCGCAATAAATCAAAGTGCATTGTCTGTAGGAGGCACTGGCGAATGAATCTGTGCAGCAGGAACGACCTCGGACCACCAGGGGCCGAGAAAATCACCGTCTCATGGAGCCGGACTGTCACGGTCAGGGGAAAATCCAATATATATCTGGTGATATCTCGGGTGCTATTAGAGATAGCGCAATAAATCAAAGTGCATTGTCTGCAGGAAGCGCTGACGCATGAATCTGTGCAGCGGGAACGACCTCGGACCACCAGGGGCCGAGAAAACCACCGTCTCATGGGGCCGGACTGTCAGGGTCAGGGAAAAATCCAATATATGTCTGGTAGTATCTCGGGTGCTATTAGAGATAGCGCAATAATCTAAAGTGCATTGTCAGCAGGAGGCCCTGGCGCATGGATCTGTGCAGCGGGGACGACCTCGGACCACCAGGGGCCGAGAAAACCACCGACACATGGCGCCGGACACCCAAGGTCATTTAAAAATCCAGCATATATCTGGTGACATCTCGGGTGCTATTACAGATAGCGCAATAAACCAAAGTGAATTGTCTGCAGGAATCCCTGTCGCATGGATCTGTTCAGCGGGATCGACCTCGGATCACCAGGGGCCGAGAAAACCACCATCTCATGGGGCCGGAAACTCAGGGTCAGGGAAAAATCCAATATATATCTGGTGATATCTCGGGTGCTATTAGAGATAGGGCAATAATCCAACGTGAATTATCTGTAGGAGGCCCTGGCGCATGAATCTGTGCAGCGGCAACGACCTCGGACAACCAGGGGCCGAGAAAACCGCCGACACATGGGGTCGGACACCCAAGGTCATGCAAAAATCCAGTATATATCTGTTGATATCTCGGGTGCTATTAGAGATAGCGCGATAAATCACAGTGAATTATCTGCACGAGGCCCTTGCGCATGAATCTGTGCCGCGGGAACGACGTCGGACCACCAGGGGCCGAGAAAACCACCGACTCATGGGGACGGATACTAAGGGGCAGGGAAAAATCCAATATATATCTGGTGATATCTCGGGTGCTATTAAAGATAGCGCAATAAATCAAAGTGCATTGCCTGTAGGAGGCACTGGCGAATGAATCTGGGCAGCAGGAACGACCTCGGACCACCAGGGGCCGAGAAAATTACAGATACTCGGAATCCGTCACCCAAGGTCATGTGATAATCCAGCATATATCTGGTGATATCTCGGGTGCTATTACAGATAGCGCAATAAACCAAAGTGCATTATCTGTAGGAGGCGCTGGCGCATGAATCTGTGCAGCGGCAACGACCTCGGACAACCAGGGGCCGAGAAAACCACCGACACATGGGGCCGGACACCCAAGGTCATGCAAAAATCCAGTATATATCTGTTGATATCTCGGGTGCTATTAGAGATAGCGCGATAAATCACAGTGAATTATCTGCACGAGGCCCTTGCGCATGAATCTGTGCCGCGGGAACGACGTCGGACCACCAGGGGCCGAGAAAACCACCGACTCATGGGGACGGATACTCAGGGGCAGGGAAAAATCCAATATATATTTGGTGATATCTCGGGTGCTATTAGAGATAGCGCAATGAATCAAAGTGCATTGCCTGTAGGAGGCACTGGCGAATGAATCTGGGCAGCAGGAACGACCTCGGACCACCAGGGGCCGAGAAAATTACAGATATTCGGAATCCGTCACCCAAGGTCATGTGATAATCCAGCATATATCTGGTGATATCTCGGGTGCTATTACAGATAGCGCAATTAATCAAAGTGCATTGTCTGTAGGAGGCCCTGGAGCATGAATCTGTGCAGCGGGAACGACCTCGGACCACCAGGGGAAGAGAAAACCACCGTCTCATGGGGCCGGACACTCAGGGTCAGAGGAAAATCCAATATATATCTGGTGTTATCTCGGGCGCTATTACAGATAGCGCAATAAATCAAAGTGCATTGTCTGCAGGAAGCCCTGGCGCATGAATCTGTGCAGCGGCAAAGACCTCGCACAACCAGGGGCCGAGAAAACCACCGACACATAGCGCCGGACACCCAAGGTCATGTAAATACCCAGGATGTATCTGATGATATCTCGGGTGCTATTAGAGATAGCGCAATAAATCAAGGTGCATTGTCTGCAGGAAGCCCTGGCGCATGATTCTGTGCAGCGGCAAAGACCTCGGACAACCAGGGGCCGAGAAAACCACCGACACATGGGGCCGGACACTCAGGGTCAGGGAAAAATCCTATATATATCCGGTGATATCTCGGGTGCTATTACAGATAGCGCAATAAATCAAAGAGAATTGTCTGTAGGAGGCCCTGGCGCATGAATCTGTGCAGCGGGAACGACCTCGGACCACCAGGGGCCGAGAAAACCACCGACTCATGGGGCCGGATACTAAGGGTCAGAGTAAAATCCAATATATATCTGGTGATATCTCGGGTGCTATTAGAGATAGCGCAATAAACCAACGTGCATTGTCTGTAGGAGGCCCTGGCGCATGAATCTGTGCAGCGGCAAAGACCTCGGACAACCAGGGGCCGAGAAAACCACCGTCTCATGGGGCCGCACACTCAGGGTCAGGGGAAAATCCAATATATATCTGGTGATATCTCGGGTGCTATTAGAGATAGAGCAATAAACCAAAGTGAATTATCTGCAGGCGGCCCTGGCGCATGCATCTGTGTAGCGGGAACGACCTCCGACCACCAGGGGCCGAGAAAACCAAGGTCTCATGGGGCCGGACACTCAGGGTCAGGGAAAAATCCAATATATATCTGGTGATATCTCGGGTGCTATTACAGATAGCGCAATAGACCAAAGTGAATTGTCTGCAAGAGGCCCTGGTGCATGAATCTGTGCAGCGGGAACGACCTCGGACCACCAGGGGCCGAGAAAACCACCGTCTCATGGGGCCGGACAGTCAGGGTCAGGGAAAAATCCAATATATATCTGGTGATATCTTGGGTGCTATTAGAGATAGCGCAATAAATCAAAGTGCATTGTCTGCAGGAAGCCCTGACGCATGAACCTGTGCAGCGGGAACGACCTCGGACCACCAGGGGCCGCGAAAACCATAGTCTCATGGGGCCGAGAACTCAGGGTCAGGGGAAAATCCAATATATATCTGGTGATATCTCGGGTGCTATTAGAGATAGCGCAATAAACCAAAGTGAATTATCTGCAGGCGGCCCTGGCGCATGCATCTGTGCAGCGGGAACGACCTCCGACCACCAGGGGCCGAGAAAACCACGGTCTCATGGGGCCGGACACTCAGGGTCAGGGAAAAATCCAATATATATCTGGTGATATCTCGGGTGCTATTACAGATTGCGCAATAAATCAAAGTGCATTGTCTGTAGGAGGCCCTGGCGCATGAATCTGGGCAACGGGAACGACCTCGGACCGCCAGGGGCCGAGAAAACCACAGTCTCATGGGGCCGGACACTCAGGGTCAGGGGAAAATCCAATATATATCTGGTGATATTTCGGGTGCTATTAGATACAGCGCAATAAACCGAAGTGAATTATCTGCAGGAGGCCCTGGCGCATGAATCTGGGCAGCGGGAACGACCTCGGACAACCAGGGGCCGAGAAAACCACAGTCTCATGGGGCCGGACACTCAGGGTCAGGGGAAAATCCAATATATATCTGGGGATATCTCGGGTGCTATTAGATACAGCGCAATAAACCAAAGTGAATTATCTGTAAGAGGGCGTGGCGCATGCATCTGTGCTGCGGGAACGACCTCGAACCACCAGGGGCCAAGAAAACCACCGTCTCATGAAGCTGGACACTCAGGGTGAGGGAAATATCCAATATATATCTGGTGATATCTCGGGTGCTATTACAGATAGCGCAATAAATCAAAGTGCATTGTCTGTAGGAGGCCCTGGCGCATGCATCTGTGCAGCGGGAACGACCTCGGACGACCAGCGGCCGAGAAAACCACCGTCGCATGGGGCCGGACACTCAGTGTCAGGGAAAAATCCAATATATATCTTGTGATATCTCAGGTGCTATTAGAGATAGCGCAATAAACCAAAGTGCATTGACCGTAGGAGACACTGGCGCATGAATCTGTGCAGCGGGAACGACCTCGGACCACCAGGGGCCGAGGAAACCACCGTCTCATGGGGCCGGACACTCAGGGTCAGCGAAAAATCCAATATATATCTAGTGATATCTCGGGTGCTATTACAGATAGCGCAATAAATCAAAGTGCATCGCCTGTAGGAGGCCCTGGCGCATGAATCTGGGCTGCCGGAACGACCTCGCACCACCAGGGGCCGAGAAAACCACCGTCTCATGGGGCCGGACACTCAGGGTCAGGGAAAAATCCAATATATATCTGGTGATATCCCCGGTGCTATTAAAGATAGCGCAATAAATCAAAGTTCATTATCTGTTGAAGGCCCTGGCGCATGAATCTGGCCAGCGGGAACGACCTCGGACTACCAGGGGCCGTGAAAACCACAGTCTCATGGGGCCGGACACTCAGTGACAGGGAAAAATCCAATATATATCTTGTGATATCTCGGGTGCTACTAGAGATAGCGCAATAAACCAAAGTGCATTGACCGTAGGAGGCCCTGGCGCATGAATCTGTGCAGCGGGAACGACCTCGGACCACCATGGCCCGAGAAAACCACAGTCTCATAGGTCCGGATACACAGGTTCAGGGGAAAATCCAATATATATCTGGTGATATCTCGGGTGCTATTAGAGATAGCGCAATAAACCAAAGTGAATTATCTGCAGGGGCCCTGGCGCATGAATCTGTGCAGCGGGAACGACCTCGGACCACCAGGGGCCGAGAAAACCACCGTCTCATGGGGCCGGACACTCAGGGTCAGGGAAAAATCCAATATATATCTGGTGATATCTCGGGTGCTATTACAGATAGCGCAATAAATCAAAGTGCATTGTCTGTAGCAGGCACTGGCGAATGAATCTGTGCAGCAGGAACGACATCGGACCACCAGGGGCCGAGAAAATTACAGATATTCGAAATCCGCCACCCATGGTCATGTAAAAATCCAGCATATATACGGTGCTTTCTCGGGTGCTATTACAGATAGCGCAATAAATCAAAGTGCATTGTCTGTAGGAGGCCCTGGCGCATGAATCTGTGCAGCGGGAACGACCTCTGACCACCAGGGGCCGAGAAAACCACCGTCTCATGGGGCCGGACTGTCAGGGTCAGGGGAAAATCCAATATATATCTGGTGATATCTCGGGTGCTATTAGAGATAGCGCCATAAACCAAAGTGAATCATCTGCAGGAGGCCCTGGCGCATGAATCTGTGCAGCGGGAACGACCTCGGACGACCAGCGGCCGAGAAAACCACCGTCGCATGGGGCCGGACACTCAGTGTCAGGGAAAAATCCAATATATATCTTGTGATATCTCAGGTGCTATTAGAGATAGCGCAATAAACCAAAGTGCATTGACCGTAGGAGACACTGGCGCATGAATCTGTGCAGCGGGAACGACCTCGGACCACCAGGGGCCGAGGAAACCACCGTCTCATGGGGCCGGACACTCAGGGTCAGCGAAAAATCCAATATATATCTAGTGATATCTCGGGTGCTATTACAGATAGCGCAATAAATCAAAGTGCATTGACCGTAGGAGACACTGGCGCATGAATCTGTGCAGCGGGAACGACCTCGGACCACCAGGGTCCGAGGAAACCACCGTCTCATGGGGCCGGACACTCAGGGTCAGCGAAAAATCCAATATATATCTAGTGATATCTCGGGTGCTATTACAGATAGCGCAATAAATCAAAGTGCATCGCCTGTAGGAGGCCCTGGCGCATGAATCTGGGCTGCCGGAACGACCTCGCACCACCAGGGGCCGAGAAAACCACCGTCTCATGGGGCCGGACACTCAGGGTCAGGGAAAAATCCAATATATATCTGGTGATATCCCCGGTGCTATTAAAGATAGCGCAATAAATCAAAGTTCATTATCTGTTGAAGGCCCTGGCGCATGAATCTGGCCAGCGGGAACGACCTCGGACTACCAGGGGCCGTGAAAACCACAGTCTCATGGGGCCGGACACTCAGTGACAGGGAAAAATCCAATATATATCTTGTGATATCTCGGGTGCTACTAGAGATAGCGCAATAAACCAAAGTGCATTGACCGTAGGAGGCCCTGGCGCATGAATCTGTGCAGCGGGAACGACCTCGGACCACCATGGCCCGAGAAAACCACAGTCTCATGGGTCCGGATACACAGGTTCAGGGGAAAATCCAATATATATCTGGTGATATCTCGGGTGCTATTAGAGATAGCGCAATAAACCAAAGTGAATTATCTGCAGGGGGCCCTGGCGCATGAATCTGTGCAGCGGGAACGACCTCGGACCACCAGGGGCCGAGAAAACCACCGTCTCATGGGGCCGGACACTCAGGGTCAGGGAAAAATCCAATATATATCTGGTGATATCTCGGGTGCTATTACAGATAGCGCAATAAATCAAAGTGCATTGTCCGTAGGAGGCCCTTGCGAATGAATCTGTGCAGCAGGAACGACATCGGACCACCAGGGGCCGAGAAAATTACAGATTTTCGGTATCCGTCACCCAAAGTCATGTAAAAATCCAGCATATATCTGGTGATATCTCGGGTGCTATTACTGATAGCGCAATAAACCAAAGTGCATTGTCTGTAGGAGGCCCTGGCGCATGATTCCGTACAGCGGAAACGACCTCGGACCACCATGGGCCGAGAAAATCACCGTCTCATGGGGCCGGACTGTCAGGGTCAGGGAAAAATCCAATATATATCTGGTGATATCTCGGGTGCTATTAGAGATAGCGCAATAAATCAAAGTGCATTGTCTGTAGGAGGCACTGGCGAATGAATCTGTGCAGCAGGAACGACCTCGGGCCACCAGGGGCCGAGAAAACCACCGTCTCATGGGGCCGGACACTCAGGGTCAGGGGAAAATCCAATATATATTTGGTGATATGTCGGGTGCTATTAGAGATGGCGCAATAAATCAAAGTGTATTGTCTGCAGGAAGCCCTGGCGCATGATTCTGTTCAGCGGGAACGACCTCGGACCACCAGGGGCCGAGAAAATCACCGTCTCGTGGGGCCGGACTGTCAGGGTCAGGGGAAAATCCAATATATATCTGGTGATATCTCGGGTGCTATTAGAGATAGCGCAATAAACCAAAGTGAATTATCTGCAGGAGGCACTGGCGCATGCATCTGTTCAGCGAGAACGACATCGGACCACCACGGGCCGAGAAAACCACCGTCTCATGGGGCCGGACACTCAGGGTCAGGGAAAAATCCAATATATATCTGGTGATATCTCGGGTGCTATTACGGATAGCGCAATAAATCAAAGTGCATTGTCTGCAGGAGGCCCTAGCGCATGAATCTGTGCAGCGGGAACGACCTCGGACCACCAGGGGCCGAGAAAACTACAGACTCATGGGACCGGACACTCAGGGACAGGGAAAAATCCAATACAAATCTGGTGATATCTCGGGTGGTATTAGAGATAGCGCAATAAATCAATGTGCAATGTCTGTAGGAGGCACTGGCGAATGAATCTGTGCAGCAGGAACGACCTCGGACCACCAGGGGCCGAGAAAACCACCGACACATGGGGCCGGACACTCAGGGTCGGGGAAAAATTCAATATATATCTGGTGATATCTCGGGTGCTCATACAGATAGCGCACTAAACCAAAGTGAACTATCTGTAGGGGGCCCTGGCGCATGAATCTGTGCAGCGGGAACGACCTCGGACCACCAGGGGCCGAGAAAACCACCGTCTCATGGGGTCGGACACTCAGGGTCAGGGAAAAATCCAATATATATCTGGTGATATCTCGGGTGCTATTAGGGATAGCGAAATAAATCAAAGTGCATTGTCTGCAGGAGGCCCTGGCGCATGAATCTGTGCAGCCGGAACGACCTCGGACCACCACGGGCCGAGAAAACCCCCGTCTCATGGGGCCGGACACTCAGGGTCAGGGAAAAATCCAATATATATCCGGTGATATCTCGGGTGCTATTACAGATAGCGCAATAAATCAAAGACAATTGTCTGCAGGCGGCCCTGGCGCATGCATCTGTGCAGCGGGAACGACCTACGACCACCAGGGGCCGAGAAAACCACCGACTCATTGGGCCGGATACTAAGGGTCAGAGTAAAATCCAATATATATCTGGTGATATCTTGGGTGCCATTAGAGATAGCGCAATAAACCAACGTGCATTGTCTGTAGGAGGCCCTGGCGCATGAATCTGTGCAGCGGGAACGACCTCGGACCACCAGTGGCCGAGAAAACCACCGTGTCATGGGGCCGGACACTCAGGGTCAGGGGAAAATCCAATATATATCTGGTGATATCTCGGGTGCTATTAGAGATTGCGCAATAAACCAAAGTGAATTATCTGCAGGAGGCCCTGGTGCATGCATCTGTGCAGCGGGAACGACCTCGGACCACCACTCATGGGGCCGGACACTCAGGGTCAGGCAAAAATCCAATATATATCTGGTGATATCTCGGGTGCTATTACAGATAGCGCAATAAACCAAAGTGCTTTGTCTGCGGGAGGCCCTGGCGCATGAATCTGTGCAGCGGAAAAGACCTCGGACAACCAGAGGCCGAGAAATCCACCGACACATTGGGCCGGACACTCAGGGTCAGGGAAAAATCCAATATATATCCGGTGATATCTCGGGTGCTATTACAGATAGCGCAATAAATCAAAGACAATTGTCTGTAGGAAGCCCTGGCGCATGAATCTGTGCAGCGGGAACGACCTCGGACCACCAGGGGCCGAGAAAACCACCGTCTCATGTGGCCGGACACTCAGGGTCAGGGGAAAATCCAATATATATCTGGTGATATCTCGGGTGCTATTAGAGATAGCGCAATAAACCAAAGTGAATTATCTGCAGGCGGCCCTGGCGCATGCATCTGTGCAGCGGGAACGACCTACGACCACCAGGGGCCGCGAAAACCACGGTCTCATGTGGCCGGACAGTCAGGGTCAGGGAAAAATCCGATATATATCTGGTGATATCTCGGGTGCTATTACAGATAGCGCAATAAACCAACGTGAATTGTCCGTAGGAGGCCCTGGCGCATGAATCTGGGCAGCCGGAGCGACCTCGGACCACCAGGGGCCGAGAAAACCACCGTGTCATGGGGCCGGACATCCAAGGTCATGTAAATACCCAGGATGTATCTGATGATATCTCGGGTGCTATTACAGATAGCGCAATAAACCAAAGTGAATTGTCTGCAGGAAGCTCTGTCGCATGAATCTGTTCAGCGGGATCGTACTCGGACCACCAGGGGCCGAGAAAACCACAGTCTCATGGGGCCGGACACCCTAGGTCATGTAAATACCCAGGATGTATCTGATGATATCTCGGGTGCTATTAGAGATAGCGCAATAAATCAAAGTGCATTGACTGCAGGAGGCCCTGGCGCATGAATCTGTGCAGCGGGAACGACCTCGGACCACCAGTGGCCGAGAAAACCACCGTCTCATGGGGCCGGACACTCACGGTCGGGGAAAAATCCAATACACATCTGGAGATATCTCGGGCGCTATTAGAGATAGCGCAATAAATCAAAGTGCATTGTCTGTAGGAGGCCCTGGCGCATGAATCTGTGCAGCGGGAACGACCTCGGACCACCAGGGGCCGAGAAAACCACCGTCTCATGGGGCCGGACACTCACGGTCGGGGGAAAATCCAATACACATCTGGTGATATCTCGGGCGCTATTAGAGATAGCGCAATAAATCAAAGTGCATTGTCTGCAGGAAGCCCTGGCGCATGATTCTGTGCAGCGGAAACGACCTCGGACCACCAGGGGCCGAGAAAATCACCGTCTCATGGGGCCGGACTGTCAGGGTCAGGGAAAAATCCAATATATATCTGGTGATATCTCGGGTGCTATTAGAGATAGCGCAATAAATCAAAGTGCATTGTCTGTAGGAGGCACTGGCGAATGAATCTGTGCAGCAGGAACGACCTCGGACCACCAGGGGCCGAGAAAATCACCGTCTCATGGAGCCGGACTGTCACGGTCAGGGGAAAATCCAATATATATCTGGTGATATCTCGGGTGCTATTAGAGATAGCGCAATAAATCAAAGTGCATTGTCTGCAGGAAGCGCTGACGCATGAATCTGTGCAGCGGGAACGACCTCGGACCACCAGGGGCCGAGAAAACCACCGTCTCATGGGGCCGGACTGTCAGGGTCAGGGAAAAATCCAATATATGTCTGGTAGTATCTCGGGTGCTATTAGAGATAGCGCAATAATCTAAAGTGCATTGTCAGCAGGAGGCCCTGGCGCATGGATCTGTGCAGCGGGGACGACCTCGGACCACCAGGGGCCGAGAAAACCACCGACACATGGCGCCGGACACCCAAGGTCATTTAAAAATCCAGCATATATCTGGTGACATCTCGGGTGCTATTACAGATAGCGCAATAAACCAAAGTGAATTGTCTGCAGGAATCCCTGTCGCATGGATCTGTTCAGCGGGATCGACCTCGGATCACCAGGGGCCGAGAAAACCACCATCTCATGGGGCCGGAAACTCAGGGTCAGGGAAAAATCCAATATATATCTGGTGATATCTCGGGTGCTATTAGAGATAGGGCAATAATCCAAAGTGAATTATCTGTAGGAGGCCCTGGCGCATGAATCTGTGCAGCGGCAACGACCTCGGACAACCAGGGGCCGAGAAAACCGCCGACACATGGGGTCGGACACCCAAGGTCATGCAAAAATCCAGTATATATCTGTTGATATCTCGGGTGCTATTAGAGATAGCGCGATAAATCACAGTGAATTATCTGCACGAGGCCCTTGCGCATGAATCTGTGCCGCGGGAACGACGTCGGACCACCAGGGGCCGAGAAAACCACCGACTCATGGGGACGGATACTAAGGGGCAGGGAAAAATCCAATATATATCTGGTGATATCTCGGGTGCTATTAAAGATAGCGCAATAAATCAAAGTGCATTGCCTGTAGGAGGCACTGGCGAATGAATCTGGGCAGCAGGAACGACCTCGGACCACCAGGGGCCGAGAAAATTACAGATACTCGGAATCCGTCACCCAAGGTCATGTGATAATCCAGCATATATCTGGTGATATCTCGGGTGCTATTACAGATAGCGCAATAAACCAAAGTGCATTATCTGTAGGAGGCGCTGGCGCATGAATCTGTGCAGCGGGAACGACCTCGGACCACCAGGGGAAGAGAAAACCACCGTCTCATGGGGCCGGACACTCAGGGTCAGAGGAAAATCCAATATATATCTGGTGTTATCTCGGGCGCTATTACAGATAGCGCAATAAATCAAAGTGCATTGTCTGCAGGAAGCCCTGGCGCATGAATCTGTGCAGCGGCAAAGACCTCGCACAACCAGGGGCCGAGAAAACCACCGACACATAGCGCCGGACACCCAAGGTCATGTAAATACCCAGGATGTATCTGATGATATCTCGGGTGCTATTAGAGATAGCGCAATAAATCAAGGTGCATTGTCTGCAGGAAGCCCTGGCGCATGATTCTGTGCAGCGGCAAAGACCTCGGACAACCAGGGGCCGAGAAAACCACCGACACATGGGGCCGGACACTCAGGGTCAGGGAAAAATCCTATATATATCCGGTGATATCTCGGGTGCTATTACAGATAGCGCAATAAATCAAAGAGAATTGTCTGTAGGAGGCCCTGGCGCATGAATCTGTGCAGCGGGAACGACCTCGGACCACCAGGGGCCGAGAAAACCACCGACTCATGGGGCCGGATACTAAGGGTCAGAGTAAAATCCAATATATATCTGGTGATATCTCGGGTGCTATTAGAGATAGCGCAATAAACCAACGTGCATTGTCTGTAGGAGGCCCTGGCGCATGAATCTGTGCAGCGGCAAAGACCTCGGACAACCAGGGGCCGAGAAAACCACCGTCTCATGGGGCCGCACACTCAGGGTCAGGGGAAAATCCAATATATATCTGGTGATATCTCGGGTGCTATTAGAGATAGAGCAATAAACCAAAGTGAATTATCTGCAGGCGGCCCTGGCGCATGCATCTGTGTAGCGGGAACGACCTCCGACCACCAGGGGCCGAGAAAACCAAGGTCTCATGGGGCCGGACACTCAGGGTCAGGGAAAAATCCAATATATATCTGGTGATATCTCGGGTGCTATTACAGATAGCGCAATAGACCAAAGTGAATTGTCTGCAAGAGGCCCTGGTGCATGAATCTGTGCAGCGGGAACGACCTCGGACCACCAGGGGCCGAGAAAACCACCGTCTCATGGGGCCGGACAGTCAGGGTCAGGGAAAAATCCAATATATATCTGGTGATATCTTGGGTGCTATTAGAGATAGCGCAATAAATCAAAGTGCATTGTCTGCAGGAAGCCCTGACGCATGAACCTGTGCAGCGGGAACGACCTCGGACCACCAGGGGCCGCGAAAACCATAGTCTCATGGGGCCGAGAACTCAGGGTCAGGGGAAAATCCAATATATATCTGGTGATATCTCGGGTGCTATTAGAGATAGCGCAATAAACCAAAGTGAATTATCTGCAGGCGGCCCTGGCGCATGCATCTGTGCAGCGGGAACGACCTCCGACCACCAGGGGCCGAGAAAACCACGGTCTCATGGGGCCGGACACTCAGGGTCAGGGAAAAATCCAATATATATCTGGTGATATCTCGGGTGCTATTACAGATTGCGCAATAAATCAAAGTGCATTGTCTGTAGGAGGCCCTGGCGCATGAATCTGGGCAACGGGAACGACCTCGGACCGCCAGGGGCCGAGAAAACCACAGTCTCATGGGGCCGGACACTCAGGGTCAGGGGAAAATCCAATATATATCTGGTGATATTTCGGGTGCTATTAGATACAGCGCAATAAACCGAAGTGAATTATCTGCAGGAGGCCCTGGCGCATGAATCTGGGCAGCGGGAACGACCTCGGACAACCAGGGGCCGAGAAAACCACAGTCTCATGGGGCCGGACACTCAGGGTCAGGGGAAAATCCAATATATATCTGGGGATATCTCGGGTGCTATTAGATACAGCGCAATAAACCAAAGTGAATTATCTGTAAGAGGGCGTGGCGCATGCATCTGTGCTGCGGGAACGACCTCGAACCACCAGGGGCCAAGAAAACCACCGTCTCATGAAGCTGGACACTCAGGGTGAGGGAAATATCCAATATATATCTGGTGATATCTCGGGTGCTATTACAGATAGCGCAATAAATCAAAGTGCATTGTCTGTAGGAGGCCCTGGCGCATGCATCTGTGCAGCGGGAACGACCTCGGACCACCAGGGGCCGAGAAGACCACTGTCTCATGGGGCCGGACACTCAGGGTCAGGGAAAAATCCAATATATATCTGGTGATATTTCGGGTGCTATTAGATACAGCGCAATAAACCGAAGTGAATTATCTGCAGGAGGCCCTGGCGCATGAATCTGGGCAGCGGGAACGACCTCGGACAACCAGGGGCCGAGAAAACCACAGTCTCATGGGGCCGGACACTCAGGGTCAGGGGAAAATCCAATATATATCTGGGGATGTCTCGGGTGCTATTAGATACAGCGCAATAAACCAAAGTGAATTATCTGCAAGAGGGCGTGGCGCATGCATCTGTGCAGCGGGAACGACCTCGGACCACCAGGGGCCGAGAAAAACACCGTCTCATGGGGCCGGACACTCAGAGTCAGGGGAAAATCCAATATATTTCTGGTGATATCTCGGGTGCTATTAGAGATAGCGCAATAAACCAAAGTGAATTATCTGCAGGAGGCCCTGGCGCATGAAACTGTGCAGCGGGAACGACCTCGGTCCACCAGGGGCCGAGAAAACCACCGTCTCATGAAGCTGGACACTCAGGGTCAGGGGAAAATCCAATATATATCTGGTGATATCTCGGGTGCTATTAGAGATAGCACAATAAACCAAAGTGAATTATCTGCAGGAGGCCCTGGCGCATGCTTGTGTGCTGCGGGAACGACCTCGAACCACCAGGGGCCAAGAAAACCACCGTCTCATGAAGCTGGACACTCAGGGTGAGGGAAATATCCAATATATATCTGGTGATATCTCGGGTGCTATTACAGATAGCGCAATAAATCAAAGTGCATTGTCTGTAGGAGGCACTGGCGAATGAATCTGTGGAGCAGGAACTACCTCGGACCACCAGGGGCCGAGAAAATTACAGTTATTCGGAATCCGTCACCCATGGTCATGTAAAAATCCAGCATATATCTTGTGATATCTCGGGTGCTATTACAGATACCGCAATAAACCAAATTGAATTGTCTGCAGGAAACCCTGGCGCATGAATCTGTTCAATGGGATCGTACTCGGACCACGAGGGAACGATAAAACCATCGACACATGGGGCCGGACTGACAGGGTCAGGGAAAAATCCAATATATATCTGGTGATATCTCGGGTGCTATTAGAGATAGCGCAATAAACCAAAGTGAATTATCTGCACGGGGCCCTGGCGCATGATTGTGTGCAGCGGGAACGACCTTGGACCACCAGGGGCGAAGAAAACCACCGTCTCATGGGGCCGGACACTCATGGTCAAGGAAACATCCATTATATATCTGGTGATATCTCGGGTGCTATTACAGATAGCGCAATAAATCAAAGTCCATTGTCTATAGGAGGCCCTGGCGCATGAATCTGTGCAGCGGGAACGACGTCGGACCACTAGGGGCCGAGAAAACCGCAGTCTCACGGGGCCGGACACTCAGGGTCAGGGGAAAATCCAGTATATATCTGGTGATATCTCGGGTGCTCTTACAGATACCGCACTAAACCAAACTGAATTATCTGCACGGGGCCCTGGCGCATGATTGTGTGCAGCGGGAACGACCTCGGACCACCAGGGGCGAAGAAAACCACCGTCTCATGGGGCCGGACACTCAGGGTCAAGGAAACATCCATTATATATCTGGTGATATCTCGGGTGCTATTACAGATAGCGCAGTTAATCAAAGTGCATTGTCTGTAGGAGGCACTGGCGCATGAATCTGTGCAGCGGCAACGACCTCGGACCACCAGGGGCCGAGAAAACCACAGTCTCATGGAGCCGGACTCTCAGGGTCAGGGGAAAATCCAATTTATTTCTGGTGATATCTCGGGTGCTATTAGAGATAGCGCAATAAACCAAAGTGAATTATCTGCAGGAGGCCCTCGCGCATGAATCTATGCAACGGGAACGACCTCGGACCACCAGGGGCCGAGAAAACCACAGTCTCATGGGGCCGGACACTCAGTGTCAGGGGAAAATCCAATATATATCTGGTGATATCTCGGGTGCTATTACAGATAGCGCAATAAATCAAAGTGCATTGTCTGTAGGAGGCCCTGGCGCATGAATCTGTGCAGCGGGAACGACCTCGGACCACCAGGGGCCGAGAAAACCACAGTCTCACGGGGCCGGACACTCAGGGTCAGGGAAAATCCAATATATATCTGGTGATATCTCGGGTGCTATTAGAGATAGAGCAATAAACCGAAGTGAATTATCTGCAGGAGGCCCTGGCGCATGAATCTGGGCAGCGGGAACGACCTCGGACAACCAGGGGCCGAGAAAACCACAGTCTCATGGGGCCGGACACTCAGGGTCAGGGGAAAATCCAATATATATCTGGGGATATCTCGGGTGCTATTAGATACAGCGCAATAAACCAAAGTGAATTATCTGCAAGAGGCCGCGGCGCATGCATCTGTGCAGCGGGAACGACCTCGGACCACCAGGGGCCGAGAAAAACACCGTCTCATGAAGCTGGACACTCAGGGTGAGGGAAATATCCAATATATATCTGTTGATATCTCGGGTGCTATTACAGATAGCGCAATAAACCGAAGTGAATTATCTGCAGGAGGCCCTGGCGCATGAATCTGTGCAGCGGGGACGACCTCGGACCACCATGGCCCGAGAAAACCACAGTCTCATGGGTCCGGATACACAGGTTCAGGGGAAAATCCAATATATATCTGGTGATATCTCGGGTGCTATTAGAGATAGCGCAATAAACCAAAGTGAATTATCTGCAGGGGGCCCTGGCGCATGAATCTGTGCAGCGGGAAGGACCTCGGACCACCAGGGGCCGAGAAATCCACCGTCTCATGGGGCCGGACACTTAGCGTCAGGGAAAAATCCAATATATATCTGGTGATATCTCGGGTGCTATTAGAGATAGCGCAATAAGCCAAAGTGAATTATCTGCAGGAGGCCCTGGCGCATGAATCTGTGTAGCGGGAACGTCCTCGGACCTCCAGGGGCCGAGATAACGACCGTCTCATGGGGTCGGACACTCAGGGTCAGGGAAAAATCCAATATATATCTGGTGATATCTCGGGTGCTATTAGGGATAGCGAAATAAATCAAAGTGCATTGCCTGCAGGAGGCCCTGGCGCATGAATCTGTGCAGCGGGAACCACCTCGGACCACCAGGGGCCGAGAAAACCACAGTTTCATGGGGTCGGACACTCAGGGTCAGGGAAAAATCCAATATAAATCTGGTGATATCTCGGGTGCTATTACAGATAGCGCAATAAATCAAAGTGCATTGCCTGTAGGAGGCCCTGCCGGATGAATCTGTGCAGCGGGAGCGACCTCGGAACACCAGGGGCCGAGAAAACCGCCGTCCCGAGGGGCCGGACACTCAGGGTCAGTGAAAAATCCAATATATATCTGGTGATATCTCGGCTGCTATTACAGATAGCGCAATAAATCAAAGTGCATTATCTGTAGAAGGCCCTGGCGCATGAATCTGTGCAGCGGGAACGACCTCGGACCACCAGGGGCCGAGAAAACCACCGTCTCATGGGGCCGGACACTCAGGGTCAGGGAAAAATCCAATATATATCTGGTGATATCTCGGGTGCTATTACAGATAGCGCAATAAATCAAAGTGCATTGACCGTAGGAGGCCCTGGCGCATGAATCTGTGCAGCGGGAACGACCTCGGACCACCATGGCCCGAGAAAACCACAGTCTCATGGGTCCGGATACACAGGTTCAGGGGAAAATCCAATATATATCTGGTGATATCTCGGGTGCTATTAGAGATAGCGCAATAAACCAAAGTGAATTATCTGCAGGGGGCCCTGGCGCATGAATCTGTGCAGCGGGAACGACCTCGGACCACCAGGGGCCGAGAAAACCACCGTCTCATGGGGCCGGACACTCAGGGTCAGGGAAAAATCCAATATATATCTGGTGATATCTCGGGTGCTATTACAGATAGCGCAATAAATCAAAGTGCATTGTCTGTAGGAGGCACTGGCGAATGAATCTGTGCAGCAGGAACGACATCGGACCACCAGGGGCCGAGAAAATTACAGATATTCGAAATCCGCCACCCATGGTCATGTAAAAATCCAGCATATATACGGTGCTTTCTCGGGTGCTATTACAGATAGCGCAATAAATCAAAGTGCATTGTCTGTAGGAGGCCCTGGCGCATGAATCTGTGCAGCGGGAACGACCTCTGACCACCAGGGGCCGAGAAAACCACCGTCTCATGGGGCCGGACTGTCAGGGTCAGGGGAAAATCCAATATATATCTGGTGATATCTCGGGTGCTATTAGAGATAGCGCCATAAACCAAAGTGAATCATCTGCAGGAGGCCCTGGCGCATGAATCTGTGCAGCGGGAACGACCTCGGACGACCAGCGGCCGAGAAAACCACCGTCGCATGGGGCCGGACACTCAGTGTCAGGGAAAAATCCAATATATATCTTGTGATATCTCAGGTGCTATTAGAGATAGCGCAATAAACCAAAGTGCATTGACCGTAGGAGACACTGGCGCATGAATCTGTGCAGCGGGAACGACCTCGGACCACCAGGGGCCGAGGAAACCACCGTCTCATGGGGCCGGACACTCAGGGTCAGCGAAAAATCCAATATATATCTAGTGATATCTCGGGTGCTATTACAGATAGCGCAATAAATCAAAGTGCATCGCCTGTAGGAGGCCCTGGCGCATGAATCTGGGCTGCCGGAACGACCTCGCACCACCAGGGGCCGAGAAAACCACCGTCTCATGGGGCCGGACACTCAGGGTCAGGGAAAAATCCAATATATATCTGGTGATATCCCCGGTGCTATTAAAGATAGCGCAATAAATCAAAGTTCATTATCTGTTGAAGGCCCTGGCGCATGAATCTGGCCAGCGGGAACGACCTCGGACCACCAGGGGCCGTGAAAACAACAGTCTCATGGGGCCGGACACTCAGTGACAGGGAAAAATCCAATATATATCTTGTGATATCTCGGGTGCTACTAGAGATAGCGCAATAAACCAAAGTGCATTGACCGTAGGAGGCCCTGGCGCATGAATCTGTGCAGCGGGAACGACCTCGGACCACCATGGCCCGAGAAAACCACAGTCTCATGGGTCCGGATACACAGGTTCAGGGGAAAATCCAATATATATCTGGTGATATCTCGGGTGCTATTAGAGATAGCGCAATAAACCAAAGTGAATTATCTGCAGGGGGCCCTGGCGCATGAATCTGTGCAGCGGGAACGACCTCGGACCACCAGGGGCCGAGAAAACCACCGTCTCATGGGGCCGGACACTCAGGGTCAGGGAAAAATCCAATATATATCTGGTGATATCTCGGGTGCTATTACAGATAGCGCAATAAATCAAAGTGCATTGTCCGTAGGAGGCCCTTGCGAATGAATCTGTGCAGCAGGAACGACATCGGACCACCAGGGGCCGAGAAAATTACAGATTTTCGGTATCCGTCACCCAAAGTCATGTAAAAATCCAGCATATATCTGGTGATATCTCGGGTGCTATTACTGATAGCGCAATAAACCAAAGTGCATTGTCTGTAGGAGGCCCTGGCGCATGATTCCGTACAGCGGAAACGACCTCGGACCACCATGGGCCGAGAAAATCACCGTCTCATGGGGCCGGACTGTCAGGGTCAGGGAAAAATCCAATATATATCTGGTGATATCTCGGGTGCTATTAGAGATAGCGCAATAAATCAAAGTGCATTGTCTGTAGGAGGCACTGGCGAATGAATCTGTGCAGCAGGAACGACCTCGGGCCACCAGGGGCCGAGAAAACCACCGTCTCATGGGGCCGGACACTCAGGGTCAGGGGAAAATCCAATATATATTTGGTGATATGTCGGGTGCTATTAGAGATGGCGCAATAAATCAAAGTGTATTGTCTGCAGGAAGCCCTGGCGCATGATTCTGTTCAGCGGGAACGACCTCGGACCACCAGGGGCCGAGAAAATCACCGTCTCGTGGGGCCGGACTGTCAGGGTCAGGGGAAAATCCAATATATATCTGGTGATATCTCGGGTGCTATTAGAGATAGCGCAATAAACCAAAGTGAATTATCTGCAGGAGGCACTGGCGCATGCATCTGTTCAGCGAGAACGACATCGGACCACCACGGGCCGAGAAAACCACCGTCTCATGGGGCCGGACACTCAGGGTCAGGGAAAAATCCAATATATATCTGGTGATATCTCGGGTGCTATTACAGATAGCGCAATAAATCAAAGTGCCTGATCTGTAGCGGTCCCTGGCGCATGAATCTGGCCAGCTGGAACGACCTCGGACAACCAGGGCCGAGAAAACCACAGTCTCATGGGGCCGCATACTCAGGGTCAGGGGAAAATCCAATATATATCTGGTGAAATCTCGGGTGCTATTAGAGATAGCGCAATAAACCAAAGTGAATTATCTGCAGGAGGCCCTGGCGCATGAATCTGTGCAGCCGGAACGACCTCGGACCACCAGGGGCCGAGAAAACCACCGTCCCATGGGGCCGGACACTCAGGGTCAGGGAAAAATCCAGTATATATCTGGTGATATCTCGGGTGCTATTAGAGATAGCGCAATAAACCAAAGTGAATTATCTGCAGGAGGCCCTGGCGCATGAATCTGTGCAGCCGGAACGACCTCGGACCACCACGGGCCGAGAAAACCACAGTCTCATGGGGCCGGACACTCAGGGTCAGGGAAAAATCCAATATATATCTGGTGATATCTCGGGTGCTATTACAGATAGCGCAATAAACCAAAGTGAATTATCTGCAGGAGGCCCTGGCGCATGAATCTGTGCAGCGGGAACGACCTCGGACCACCAGGGACCGAGAAAACCACAGTCTCATGGGGCCGGACACTCAGGGTCAGGGGAAAACCCAATATATATCGGGTGATAACTCTGGTGCTATTACAGATAGCGCAATAAATCAAAGTGCATTGTCTGTAGGATGCCCTGTCGCATGAATCTGTGCAGCGGGATCGACATCGGACCACGAGGGACCGAGAAAACCATCGACACATGGGGTCGGACACTCAGGGTCAGGGAAAACTCCAATATATATCTGGTGATATCTCGGGTGCTATTAAAGATAGCGCAATAAATCAAAGTGCATTGTCTGTAGGAGGCCCTGGCGCATGAATCTGTGCAGCGGGATCGACCTCGGACCACCAGGGGCCGAGAAAATCACCGTCTCATGAGGCCGGACAGTCAGGATCAGGGAAAAATCCAATATACATCTGGTGATATCTCGGGTGCTATTAGAGATAGCGCAATAAATCAAACTCCATTGTCTGCAGGAGGCCCTAGTGCTTGAATCTGTGCAGCGGGATCGACCTCGGACCACCAGGGGCCGAGAAAATCACTGTCTCATGAGGCCGGACTGTCAGGGTCAGGGAAAAATGAAATATATATCTGGTGATATCTCGGGTGCTATTACGGATAGCGCAATAAATCAAAGTGCATTGTCTGCAGGAGGCCCTAGCGCATGAATCTGTGCAGCGGGAACGACCTCGGACCACCAGGGGCCGAGAAAATTACAGATATTCGGAATCCGTCACCCAAGGTCATGCAAAAAACCAGCATATATCTGGTGATATCTTGGGTGCTATTACAGATAGCGCGATAAGTCAAAGTGCATTGTCTCCAGGAAGCCCTGGCGCATGATTCGGTGCAGCGGGAACGACCTCGGACCACCAGGGGCCGAGAAAATCACCGTCTCATGGGGCCGGACTGTCAGGGTCAGGGAAAAATCCAATATATATCTGGTGATATCTCGGGTGCTATTAGAGATAGTGCAATAAATCAAGGTGAATTATCTGCAGGAGGCCCTGGCGCATGAATCTGTGCAGCGGGAACGACCTCGGACCACCAGGGACCGAGAAAACCACAGTCTCATGGGGCCGGACACTCAGGGTCAGGGGAAAACCCAATATATATCGGGTGATAATTCTGGTGCTATTACAGATAGCGCAATAAATCAAAGTGCATTGTCTGTAGGATGCCCTGTCGCATGAATCTGTGCAGCGGGATCGACATCGGACCACGAGGGACCGAGAAAACCATCGACACATGGGGTCGGACACTCAGGGTCAGGGAAAACTCCAATATATATCTGGTGATATCTCGGGTGCTATTAAAGATAGCGCAATAAATCAAAGTGCATTGTCTGTAGGAGGCCCTGGCGCATGAATCTGTGCAGCGGGATCGACCTCGGACCACCAGGGGCCGAGAAAATCACCGTCTCATGAGGCCGGACAGTCAGGATCAGGGAAAAATCCAATATACATCTGGTGATATCTCGGGTGCTATTAGAGATAGCGCAATAAATCAAACTCCATTGTCTGCAGGAGGCCCTAGTGCTTGAATCTGTGCAGCGGGATCGACCTCGGACCACCAGGGGCCGAGAAAATCACTGTCTCATGAGGCCGGACTGTCAGGGTCAGGGAAAAATGAAATATATATCTGGTGATATCTCGGGTGCTATTACGGATAGCGCAATAAATCAAAGTGCATTGTCTGCAGGAGGCCCTAGCGCATGAATCTGTGCAGCGGGAACGACCTCGGACCACCAGGGGCCGAGAAAACTACAGACTCATGGGACCGGACACTCAGGGACAGGGAAAAATCCAATACAAATCTGGTGATATCTCGGGTGGTATTAGAGATAGCGCAATAAATCAATGTGCCATGTCTGTAGGAGGCACTGGCGAATGAATCTGTGCAGCAGGAACGACCTCGGACCACCAGGGGCCGAGAAAACCACCGACACATGGGGCCGGACACTCAGGGTCGGGGAAAAATTCAATATATATCTGGTGATATCTCGGGTGCTCATACAGATAGCGCACTAAACCAAAGTGAACTATCTGTAGGGGGCCCTGGCGCATGAATCTGTGCAGCGGGAACGACCTCGGACCACCAGGGGCCGAGAAAACCACCGTCTCATGGGGTCGGACACTCAGGGTCAGGGAAAAATCCAATATATATCTGGTGATATCTCGGGTGCTATTAGGGATAGCGAAATAAATCAAAGTGCATTGTCTGCAGGAGGCCCTGGCGCATGAATCTGTGCAGCCGGAACGACCTCGGACCACCACGGGCCGAGAAAACCACCGTCTCATGGGGCCGGACACTCAGGGTCAGGGAAAAATCCAATATATATCTGGTGATATCTCGGGTGCTATTACAGATAGCGCAATAAATCAAAGTGCATTGTCTGCAGGAGGCCCTGGCGCATGAATCTGTGCAGCGGGAACGACCTCGGACCACCAGGGACCGAGAAAACCACAGTCTCATGGGGCCGGACACTCAGGGTCAGGGGAAAACCCAATATATATCGGGTGATAACTCTGCTGCTATTACAGATAGCGCAATAAATCAAAGTGCATTGTCTGTAGGATGCCCTGTCGCATGAATCTGTGCAGCGGGATCGACATCGGACCACGAGGGACCGAGAAAACCATCGACACATGGGGTCGGACACTCAGGGTCAGGGAAAACTCCAATATATATCTGGTGATATCTCGGGTGCTATTAAAGATAGCGCAATAAATCAAAGTGCATTGTCTGTAGGAGGCCCTGGCGCATGAATCTGTGCAGCGGGATCGACCTCGGACCACCAGGGGCCGAGAAAATCACTGTCTCATGAGGCCGGACTGTCAGGGTCAGGGAAAAATGAAATATATATCTGGTGATATCTCGGGTGCTATTACGGATAGCGCAATAAATCAAAGTGCATTGTCTGCAGGAGGCCCTAGCGCATGAATCTGTGCAGCGGGAACGACCTCGGACCACCAGGGGCCGAGAAAACTACAGACTCATGGGGCCGGACACTCAGGGAAAGGGAAAAATCCAATATAAATCTGGTGATATCTCGGGTGGTATTAGAGATAGCGCAATAAATCAATGTGCAATGTCTGTAGGAGGCACTGGCGAATGAATCTGTGCAGCAGGAACGACCTCGGACCACCAGGGGCCGAGAAAATTACAGATATTCGGAATCCGTCACCCATGGTCATGCAAAAAACCAGCATATATCTGGTGATATCTTGGGTGCTATTACAGATAGCGCGATAAGTCAAAGTGCATTGTCTCCAGGAAGCCCTGGCGCATGATTCGGTGCAGCGGGAACGACCTCGGACCACCAGGGGCCGAGAAAATCACCGTCTCATGGGGCCGGACTGTCAGGGTCAGGGAAAAATCCAATATATATCTGGTGATATCTCGGGTGCTATTAGAGATAGTGCAATAAATCAAGGTGAATTATCTGCAGGGGGCCCTGGCGCATGAATCTGTGCAGCGGGATCGACCTCGGACCACCTGGGGCCGAGAAAACCACCGACACATGGGGCCGGACACTCAGGGTCGGGGAAAAATTCAATATATATCTGGTGATATCTCGGGTGCTCTTACAGATAGCGCACTAAACCAAAGTGAACTATCTGCAGGGGGCCCTGGCGCATGAATCTGTGCAGCGGGAACGACCTCGGACCACCAGGGGCCGAGAAAGCCACCGTCTCATAGGGCCGGGCACTCAATGTCAGGGGAGAATCCAATATATATATGGTGATATCTCGGGTGCTATTACAGATAGCGCTATAAATCAAACTCCATTGTCTGCAGGAGGCCCTAGTGCTTGAATCTGTGCAGCGGGATCGACCTCGGACCACCAGGGGCCGAGAAAATCACTGTCTCATGAGGCCGGACTGTCAGGGTCAGGGAAAAATGAAATATATATCTGGTGATATCTCGGGTGCTATTACGGATAGCGCAATAAATCAAAGTGCATTGTCTGCAGGAGGCCCTAGCGCATGAATCTGTGCAGCGGGAACGACCTCGGACCACCAGGGGCCGAGAAAACCACCGTCTCATGGGGCCGGACACTCAGGGTCAGGGAAAAATCCAGTATATATCTGGTGATATCTCGGGTGCTATTAGAGATAGCGCAATAAATCAATTGCATTGTCTGCAGGAGGCCCTAGCGCATGAATCTGTGCAGCGGGAACGACCTCGGACCACCAGGGGCCGAGAAAACCACCGTCTCATGGGGCCGGACTGTCAGGGTCAGGGAAAAATCCAATATATATCTGGTAGTATCTTGGGTGCTATTAGAGATAGCGCAATAATCCAAAGTGCATTGTCAGCAGGAGGCCCTGGCGCATGGATCTGTGCAGCGGGGACGACCTCGGACCACCAGGGGCCGAGAAAACCACCGACACATGGCGCCGGACACCCAAGGTCATTTAAAAATCCAGCATATATCTGGTGACATCTCGGGTGCTCTTACAGATAGCGCACTAAACCAAAGTGAATTATCTGCAGGGGGCCCTGGCGCATGAATCTGTGCAGCGGGAACGACCTCGGACCACCAGGGGCCGAGAAAACCACCGTCTCATTGGGCCGGGCACTCAATGTCAGGGGAGAATCCAATATATATCTGGTGATATCTCGGGTGCTATTACGGATAGCGCAATAAATCAAAGTGCATTGTCTGCAGGAGGCCCTAGCGCATGAATCTGTGCAGCGGGAACGACCTCGGACCACCAGGGGCCGAGAAAACTACAGACTCATGGGACCGGACACTCAGGGACAGGGAAAAATCCAATACAAATCTGGTGATATCTCGGGTGGTATTAGAGATAGCGCAATAAATCAATGTGCCATGTCTGTAGGAGGCACTGGCGAATGAATCTTTGCAGCGGGAACGACCTCGGTCAACCAGGGGCCGAGAAAACCATCGTCTCATGGGGCTGGACACTCAGGGTGAGGGAAATATCCAATATATATCTGGTGATATCTCGGGTGCTATTACAGATAGCGCAATAAATCAAAGTGCATTGTCTGTAGGAGGCCCTGGCGCATGAATCTGTGCAGCGGGAACGACCTCGGACCACCAGGGGCCGAGAAAACCACAGTCTCATGGGGCCGGACACTCAGGGTCAGAGAAAAAGCCAATATATATCTGGTGATATCTCGGGTGCTATTAGAGATAGCGCATTAAATCAAAGTGCATTGTCTGTAGGAGGCCCTGGCGCACGAATCTGTGCAGCGGGAACGACCTCCGACCACCAGGAGCCGAGAAAACCACCGTCTCATGGGGCTGGACACTCAGGGTGAGGGAAATATCCAATATATATCTGGTGATATCTCGGGTGCTATTACAGATGGCGCAATAAATCAAAGTGCATTGTCTGTAGGAGGCCCTGGCGAATGATTCTGTGCAGCGGGAACAACCTCGGACCACCAGGGGCCGAGAAAACCACAGTCTCATGGGGCCGGACACTCAGGGTCAGGGGAAAATCCAATATATATATGGTGATATCTCGGGTGCTGTTAGATACAGCGCAATAAACCAAAGTCAATTATCTGCAAGAGGCCCTGGCGCATGCATCTGTGCAGCGGGAACGACCTCGGACCACCAGGGGCCGAGAAAACTACAGTCTCATGGGGCCGGACTCTCAGGGTCAGGGGAAAATCCAATATATATCTGGTCATATCTCGGTTGCTATTACAGATAGAGCAATAAATCAAAGTGCATTGTCTGTAGGATGCCCTGGCGCATGAATCTGTGCAGCGGGAACAACCTCGGACCACCAGGGGCCGAGAAAACCACAGTCTCGTGGGGCCGGACACTCAGGGTCAGGGCAAAAGCCAATATATATCTGTTGATATCTCGGGTGCTATTAGATATAGCGCAATAAACCAAAGTGAATTATCTGCAGGAGGCCCTGGCGCATGAATCTGGGCAGCGGGAACGACCTCGGACCACCAGGGGCCGAGAAAACCACAGTCTAATGGGGCCGGACACTCAGGGTCAGGGGAAAATCCAATATATATCTGGTGATATCTCGGGTGCTATTAGATACAGCGCAATAAACCAAAGTGTATTATCTGCAAGAGGCCCGGGCGCATGCATCTGTGCAGCGGGAACGACATCGGACCACCAGGGGCCGAGAAAACCACCGTCTCATGGGGCCGGACACTCAGAGTCAGGGGAAAATCCAATATATATCTGGTGATATCTCGGGTACTATTAGAGATAGCGCAATAAACCAAAGTGAATTATCTGCAGGAGGCCCTGGCGCATGAATCTGTGCAGCGGGAACGACCTCGGTCCACCAGGGGCCGAGAAAACCACCGTCTCATGGGGCTGGACACTCAGGGTGTGGGAAATATCCAATATATATCTGGTGATATCTCGTGTGCTATTACAGATAGCGCAATAAATCAAAGTGCATTGTCTGCAGGAGGCCCTGGCGCATGAATCTGTGCAGCGGGAACGATCTCGGACCACCAGGGGCCGAGGAGACTACCGTCTCATGGCGCCGGCCACTCAGGGTCAGGGGAAAATCCAATATATATCTGGTGATATCTCGGGTGCTATTAGACATAGCGCAATAAGCCAAAGGGAATTATCTGCAGGAGGCCCTGGCGCATGCATCTGTGCAGCGGGAACGACCTAGGACCACCAGGGGCCGAGAAAACCACCGTCTCATGGGGCCGGACACTCAGGGTGAGGGAAAAATCCAATATATATCTGGTGATATATCGGGTGCTATTAGAGATAGCGCAAGAAATCAAAGTGCATTGTCTGTAGGAGGCCCTGGCGCATGAATCTGTCCAGCGGGAACGACCTCGGACCGCCAGGGGCCGAGAAAACCACAGTCTCATGGGGCCGGACACTCAGGGTCAGGGGAAAATCCAATATATATCTCGTGATATCTCGGGTGCTATTAGATACAGCGCAATAAACCAAAGTGAATTATCTGCAGGAGGCCCTGGCGCATGAATCTGTGCAGCGGGAACGACCTCGGACCACCAGGGGCCGAGAAAACCGCAGTCTCATGGGGCCGGACACTCAGGGTCAGGGAAAAATCCAATATATATCTGGTGATATCTCGGGTGCTATTAGAGATAGCGCAATAAACCAAAGTGAATTATCTGCAGGAGGCCCTGGTGCATGAATCTGTGCAGCGGGAACGAACTAGGACCACCAGGGGCCGAGAAAACCACCGTCTCATGGGGCTGGACACTCAGGGTCAGGGGAAAATGCAATATATATCTGGTGATATGTCGGGTGCTATTACAGATAGCGCAATAACTCAAAGTGCATTGTCTGGAGGAGGCCCTGGCGCATGAATCTGGGCAGCGGGAACGACCTCGGACCACCAGGGGCCGAGAAAACCACAGTCTCATGGGGCCGGACTCTCAGGGTCAGGGGAAAATCCAATATATATCTGGTAATATCTCGGGTGCTATTAGATACAGCGCAATAAACCAAAGTGAATTATCTGCAGGAGGCCCTGGCGCATGAATGTGTGCAGCGGGAACGACCTCGGACCACCAGGGGCCGAGAAAACCGCAGTCTCATGGGGCCGGACACTCAGGGTCAGTGAAAAATCCAATATATATCTGGTGATATCCCGGGTGCTATTAGAGATAGCGCAATCAGCCAAAGTGAATTATCTGCAAGAGGCCCGGGCGCATGCATCTGTGCAGCGGGAACGACATCGGACCACCTGGGGCCGAGAAAACCACCGTCTCATGGGGCCGGACACTCAGAGTCAGGGGAAAATCCAATATATATCTGGTGATATCTCGGGTGCTATTAGAGATAGCGCAATAAACCAAAGTGAGTTATCTGCAGGAGGCCCTGGCGCATGAATATGTGCAGCGGGAACGACCTCGGTCCACCAGGGGCCGAGAAAACCACCGTCTCATGGGGCTGGACGCTCAGGGTGAGGGAAATATCCAATATATATCTGGTGATATCTCGGGTGCTATTACAGATAGCGCAATAAATCAAAGTGCATTGTCTGTAGGAGGCCCTGGCGCATGAACCTGTGCAGCGGGAACGACCTGGGACCACCAGGGGCCGAGAAAACTACAGTCTCATGGGGCCGGACACTCAGGGTCTGAGGAAAATCTAATATATATCTGGTGATATCTCGGGTGCTATTAGATACAGCGCAATAAACCAAAGTGAATTATCTGCAGGAGGCCCTGGAGCATGCATCTGTGCAGCGGGAACGACCTAGGACCACCAGGGGCCGAGAAAACCACCGTCTCATGGGGCTGGACACTCAGGGTGAGGGAAATATCCAATATATATCTGGTGATATCTCGGGTGCTATTACAGATAGCGCAATAAATCAAAGTGCATTGTCTGTAGGAGGCCCTGGCGCATGAACCTGTGCAGCGGGAACGACCTGGGACCACCAGGGGCCGAGAAAACTACAGTCTCATGGGGCCGGACACTCAGGGTCTGAGGAAAATCCAATATATATCTGGTGATATCTCGGGTGCTATTAGATACAGCGCAATAAACCAAAGTGAATTATCTGCAGGATGCCCTGGCGCATGAATCTGTGCAGCGGGAACGACCTCGGAACACCAGGGGCCGAGAAAACCACAGTCTCATGGGGCCGGACACTCAGGGTCAGGGGAAAATCCAATATATATCTGGTGATATCTCGGGTGCTATTACAGATAGCGCAATAAATCAAAGTGCATTGTCTGTAGGAGGCCGTGGCGCAAGATTCTGTCTAGCGGAAACGACCTCGGACCACCAGGGCCCGAGAAAACCACAGTCTCATAGGGCCGGACACTCAGGGTCAGGGAAAAATGCAATATATATCTGGTGATATGTCGGGTGCTATTACAGATAGCGCAATAAATCAAAGTGCATTGTCTGGAGGAGGCCCTGGCGCATGAATCTGGGCAGCGGGAACGACCTCGGAACACCAGGGGCCGAGAAAACCACAGTCTAATGGGGCCGGACACTCAGGGTCAGGGGAAAATCCAATATATATCTGGTGATATCTCGGGTGCTATTAGATACAGCGCAATAAACCAAAGTGAATTATCTGCAAGAGGCCCGGGCGCATGCATCTGTGCAGCGGGAACGATATCGGACCACCAGGGGCCGAGAAAACCACCGTCTCATGGGGCCGGACACTCAGAGTCAGGGGAAAATCCAATATATATCTGGTGATATCTCGGGTGCTATTAGAGATAGCGCAATAAACCAAAGTGAATTATCTGCAGGAGGCCCTGGCGCATGAATCTGTGCAGCGGGAACGTCCTCGGTCCACCAGGGGCCGAGAAAACCACCGTCTCATGGGGCTGGACACTCAGGGTGAGGGAAATATCCAATATATATCTGGTGATATCTCGGGTGCTATTACAGATAGCGCAATAAATCAAAGTGCATTGTCTGTAGGAGGCCCTGGCGCATGAATCTGTGCAGCGGGAACGACCTCGGACCACCAGGGGCCGAGAAAACCGCAGTCTCATGGGGCCGGACACTCAGGGTCAGGGAAAAATCCAATATATATCTGGTGATATCTCGGGTGCCATTGGAGATAGCGCAATAAACAAAAGTGAATTATCTGCAAGAGGCCCTGGCGCATGCATCTGTGCAGCGGGAACGACCTCGGACCACCAGGGGCCGAGAAAACTACAGTCTCATGGGGCCGGACTCTCAGGGTCAGGGGAAAATCCAATATATATCTGGTGATATCTCGGTTGCTATTACAGATAGAGCAATAAATCAAAGTGCATTGTCTGTAGGATGCCCTGGCGCATGAATCTGTGCAGCGGGAACAACCTCGGACCACCAGGGGCCGAGAAAACCACAGTCTCATGGGGCCGGACACTCAGGGTCAGGGCAAAAGCCAATATATATCTGTTGATATCTCGGGTGCTATTAGATACAGCGCAATAAACCAAAGTGAATTATCTGCAGGAGGCCCTGGCGCATGAATCTGGGCAGCGGGAACGACCTCGGAACACCAGGGGCCGAGAAAACCACAGTCTAATGGGGCCGGACCCTCAGGGTCAGGGGAAAATCCAATATATATCTGGTGATATCTCGGGTGCTATTAGATACAGCGCAATAAACCAAAGTGAATTATCTGCAAGAGGCCCGGGCGCATGCATCTGTGCAGCGGGAACGACATCGGACCACCAGGGGCCGAGAAAACCACCGTCTCATGGGGCTGGACACTCAGGGTCAGGGGAACATCCAATATATATCTGGTGATATGTCGGGTGCTATTACAGATAGCGCAATAACTCAAAGTGCATTGTCTGGAGGAGGCCCTGGCGCATGAATCTGGGCAGCGGGAACGACCTCGGACCACCAGGGGCCGAGAAAACCACAGTGTCATGGGGCCGGACTCTCAGGGTCAGGGGAAAATCCAATATATATCTGGTAATATCTCGGGTGCTATTAGATACAGCGCAATAAACCAAAGTGAATTATCTGCAGGAGGCCCTGGCGCATGAATGTGTGCAGCGGGAACGACCTGGGACCACCAGGGGCCGAGAAAACCGCAGTCTCATGGGGCCGGACACTCAGGGTCAGGGAAAAATCCAATATATATCTGGTGATATCTCGGGTGCTATTAGAGATAGCGCAATAAACCAAAGTGAATTATCTGCAAGAGGCCCGGGCGCATGCATCTGTGCAGCGGGAACGACATCGGACCACCAGGGGCCGAGAAAACCACCGTCTCATGGGGCCGGACACTCAGAGTCAGGGGAAAATCCAATATATATCTGGTGATATCTCGGGTGCTATTAGAGATAGCGCAATAAACCAAAGTGAATTATCTGCAGGAGGCCCTGGCGCATGAATATGTGCAGCGGGAACGACCTCGGTCCACCAGGGGCCGAGAAAACCACCGTCTCATGGGGCTGGACGCTCAGGGTGAGGGAAATATCCAATATATATCTGGTGATATCTCGGGTGCTATTACAGATAGCGCAATAAATCAAAGTGCATTGTCTGTAGGAGGCCCTAGCGCATGAACCTGTGCAGCGGGAACGACCTGGGACCACCAGGGGCCGAGAAAACTACAGTCTCATGGGGCCGGACACTCAGGGTCTGAGGAAAATCCAATATATATCTGGTGATATCTCGGGTGCTATTAGAGATAGCGCAATAAACCAAAGTGAATTATCTGCAGGATGCCCTGGCGCATGAATCTGTGCAGCGGGAACGACCTCGGAACACCAGGGGCCGAGAAAACCACAGTCTCATGGGGCCGGACACTCAGGGTCAGGGGAAAATCCAATATATATCTGGTGATATCTCGGGTGCTATTACAGATAGCGCAATAAATCAAAGTGCATTGTCTGTAGGAGGCCGTGGCGCAGGATTCTGTGTAGCGGAAACGACCTCGGACCACCAGGGGCCGAGAAAACCACAGTCTCATAGGGCCGGACACTCAGGGTCAGGGAAAAATTCAATATATATCTGGTGATATGTCGGGTGCTATTACAGATAGCGCAATAAATCAAAGTGCATTGTCTGGAGGAGGCCCTGGCGCATGAATCTGGGCAGCGGGAACGACCTCGGACCACCAGGGGCCGAGAAAACCACAGTCTCATGGGGCCGGACTCTCAGGGTCAGGGGAAAATCCAATATATATCTGGTAATATCTCGGGTGCTATTTGATACAGCGCAATAAACCAAAGTGAATTATCTGCAGGAGGCCCTGGCGCATGAATGTGTGCAGCGGGAACAACCTCGGACCACCAGGGGCCGAGAAAACCGCAGTCTCATGGGGCCGGACACTCAGGGTCAGGGAAAAATCCAATATATATCTGGTGATATCTCGGGTGCTATTAGAGATAGCGCAATAAACCAAAGTGAATTATCTGCAGGAGGCCCTGGCGCATGAATCTGTGCAGCGGGAACGTCCTCGGTCCACCAGGGGCCGAGAAAACCACCGTCTCATGGGGCCGGACACTCAGAGTCAGGGGAAATATCCAATATATATCTGGTGATATCTCGGGTGCTATTAGATACAGCGCAATAAACCAAAGTGAATTATCTGCAAGAGGCCCGGGCGCATGCATCTGTGCAGCCGGAACGACCTCGGACCACCACGGGCCGAGAAAACCACCGTCTCATGGGGCCGGACACTCAGGGTCAGGGAAAAATCTAATATATATCTGGTGATATCTCGGGTGCTATTACAGATAGCGCAATAAATCAAAGTGTATTGTCTGCAGGAAGCCCTGATGCATGATCCTGTGCAGCGGGAACGACCTCGGACCACCAGGGGCCGAGATAATCACCGTCTCATGGGGCCGGACTCTCAGGGTCGGGGAAAAATCCATTATATATCTGGTGATATCTCGGGTGCTATTAGAGATAGCGCAATAAATCAAAGTGCATTGTCTGTAGGAGGCACTGGCGTATGAATCTGTGCAGAGGGAACGACCTCGGACTACCAGGGGCCGAGATAATCACCGTCTCATGGGGCCGGACACTCAGGGTCAGGGAATAATCCAATATATATCTGGTGATATCTCGGGTGCTGTTACAGATAGCGGAATAAATCAAAGTGCATTGTCTGTAGGAGGCCCTGGCGCATGAATCTGGGCAGCGGGAACGACCTCGGACTACCAGGGGCCGAGAAAACCACCGTCTCATGGGGCCGGACACTCAGGGTCAGGGAAAAATCCAATATATATCTGGTGATATCTCGGGTGCTATTACAGATAGGCCAATAAATCAAAGTGCATTGTCTGTAGGAGGACCTGGCTCATGAATCTGGCCAGCGGGAACGACATCGGGCCACCAGGGGCCGAGGAAGTTACAGATTTTCGGTATCCGTCACCCAAAGTCATGTAAAAATCCAGCATATATATGGAGCTTTCTCGGGTGCTATTACAGATAGCGCAATAAATCAAAATGCATTGTCTGTAGGAGCCCCTTGCGCATGAGTCTGGGCAGCGGGAACGACCTCGGATCACCAGGAGCCGAGAAAACCACAGTCACATGGGACCGGACACTGAGGGTCAGGGGAAAATCCAATATATATCTGGTGATATCTCGGGTGCTATTAGAGATAGCGCAATAAATCAATTGCATTGTCTGCAGGAGGCCCTAGCGCATGAATCTGTGCAGCCGGATCGACCTCGGACCACCAGAGGCCGAGAAAATCACCGTCTCATGAGGCCGGACAGTCAGGGTCAGGGAAAAATCCAATATACATCTGGTGATATCTCGGGTGCTATTAGAGATAGCGCAATAAATCAAACTCCATTTTCTGCAGGAGGTCCTAGTGCTTGAATCTGTGCAGCGGGATTGACCTCGGACCACCAGGGGCCGAGAAAATCACCGTCTCATGAGGCCGGACTGTCAGGGTCAGGGAAAAATGAAATATATATCTGGTGATATCTCGGGTGCTATTACAGATAGCGCAATAAATCAAAGTGCATTGTCTGCAGGAGGCCCTAGCGCATGAATCTGTGCAGCGGGAACGACCTCGGACCACCAGGGGCCGAGAAAACCACCGTCTCATGGGGCCGGACACTCAGGGTCAGGGAAAAATCCAGTATATATCTGGTGATATCTCGGGTGCTATTAGAGATAGCGCAATAAATCAATTGCATTGTCTGCAGGAGGCCCTAGCGCATGAATCTGTGCAGCGGGAACGACCTCGGACCACCAGGGGCCGAGAAAACCACCGCCTCATGGGGCCGGACTGTCAGGGTCAGGGAAAAATCCAATATATATCTGGTAGTATCTCGGGTGCTATTAGAGATAGCGCAATAATCCAAAGTGCATTGTCAGCAGGAGTCCCTGGCGCATGGATCTGTGCAGCGGGGACGACCTCGGACCACCAGGGGCCGAGAAAACCACCGACACATGGCGCCGGACACCCAAGGTCATTTAAAAATCCAGCATATATCTGGTGACATCTCGGGTGCTCTTACAGATAGCGCACTAAACCAAAGTGAATTATCTGCAGGGGGCCCTGGCGCATGAATCTGTGCAGCGGGAACGACCTCGGACCACCAGGGGCCGAGAAAACCACCGTCTCATTGGGCCGGGCACTCAATGTCAGGGGAGAATCCAATAAATATCTGGTGATATCTCGGGTGCTATTAGAGATAGCGCAATAAACCAAAGTGAATTATCTGCAGGAGGCCCTGGCGCATGAATCTGTGCAGCCGGAACGACCTCGGACCACCACGGGCCGAGAAAACCACCGTCTCATGGGGCCGGACACTCAGGGTCAGGGAAAAATCCAATATATATCTGGTGATATCTCGGGTGCTATTACAGATAGCGCAATAAATCAAAGTGCCTGATCTGTAGCGGTCCCTGGCGCATGAATCTGGCCAGCTGGAACGACCTCGGACAACCAGGGCCGAGAAAACCACAGTCTCATGGGGCCGCATACTCAGGGTCAGGGGAAAATCCAATATATATCTGGTGAAATCTCGGGTGCTATTAGAGATAGCGCAATAAATCAAAGTGCATTGTCTGTATGATGCCCTGTCGCATGAATCTGTGCAGCGGGATCGACATCGGACCACGAGGGACCGAGAAAACCATCGACACATGGGGTCGGACACTCAGGGTCAGGGAAAACTCCAATATATATCTGGTGATATCTCGGGTGCTATTAGAGATAGCGCAATAAATCAAAGTGCATTGTCTGTATGATGCCCTGTCGCATGAATCTGTGCAGCGGGATCGACATCGGACCACGAGGGACCGAGAAAACCATCGACACATGGGGTCGGACACTCAGGGTCAGGGAAAACTCCAATATATATCTGGTGATATCTCGGGTGGTATTAAAGATAGCGCAATAAATCAAAGTGCATTGTCTGTAGGAGGCCCTGGCGCATGAATCTGTGCAGCGGGATCGACCTCGGACCACCAGGGGCCGAGAAAATCACCGTCTCATGAGGCCGGACAGTCAGGATCAGGGAAAAATCCAATATACATCTGGTGATATCTCGGGTGCTATTAGAGATAGCGCAATAAATCAAACTCCATTGTCTGCAGGAGGCCCTAGTGCTTGAATCTGTGCAGCGGGATCGACCTCGGACCACCAGGGGCCGAGAAAATCACTGTCTCATGAGGCCGGACTGTCAGGGTCAGGGAAAAATGAAATATATATCTGGTGATATCTCGGGTGCTATTACGGATAGCGCAATAAATCAAAGTGCATTGTCTGCAGGAGGCCCTAGCGCATGAATCTGTGCAGCGGGAACGACCTCGGACCACCAGGGGCCGAGAAAACTACAGACTCATGGGGCCGGACACTCAGGGACAGGGAAAAATCCAATATAAATCTGGTGATATCTCGGGTGGTATTAGAGATAGCGCAATAAATCAATGTGCAATGTCTGTAGGAGGCACTGGCGAATGAATCTGTGCAGCGGGATCGACCTCGGACCACGAGGGACCGAGAAAACCATCGACACATGGGGCCGGACTGTCAGGGTCAAGGGAAAATCCAATACATATCTGGTGATATCTCGGGTGCTATTAGAGAGAGCGCAATAAACCAAAGTGCATGGTCTGTAGGAGGCCCTGGCGCATGAATCTGTGCAGCGGGAACGAACTCGGACCACCAGGGGCCGAGAAAACTACCGTCTCATAGGGCCGGGCACTCAATGTCAGGGGAGAATCCAATATATATATGGTGATATCTCGGGTGCTATTACAGATAGCGCAATAAATCAAAGTGCATTGTCTGTAGGAGGCCCTGGCGCATGAATCTGTGCAGCGGGATCGACCTCGGACCACGAGGGACCGAGAAAACCATCGACACATGGGGCCGGACTGTCAGGGTCAAGGGAAAATCCAATACATATCTGGTGATATCTCGGGTGCTATTAGAGAGAGCGCAATAAACCAAAGTGCATGGTCTGTAGGAGGCCCTGGCGCATGAATCTGTGCAGCGGGAACGAACTCGGACCACCAGGGGCCGAGAAAACCACAGTCTCATGGGGCCGGACACTCAGGGTCAGGGGAATATCCAATATATATCTGGTGATATCTCGGCTGCTATTGCAAATAGCGCAAGAAATCAAAGTGCATTGTCTGTAGGAGGCACTGGCGAATGAATCTGTGCCCCAGGAACGACCTCGGACCAGCAGTGGCCCAGAAAATTACAGATATTCGGAATCCGTCACCCAAGGTCATGTAAAAATCCAGCATATATCTGGTGATATCTCGGGTGTTATTACTGATAGCGCAATAAACCAAAGTGCATTGTCTGCAGGAGGCCCTGGCGCATGAATCTGTGCAGCGGGAAAGACCTCGGACCACCAGGGACCGAGAAAACCACAGTCTCATGGGGCCGGACACTCAGGGTCAGGGGAAAACCCAATATATATCGGGTGATAACTCTGGTGCTATTACAGATAGCGCAATAAATCAAAGTGCATTGTCTGTATGATGCCCTGTCGCATGAATCTGTTCAGCGGGATCGACATCGGACCACGAGGGACCGAGAAAACCATCGACACATGGGGTCGGACACTCAGGGTCAGGGAAAACTCCAATATATATCTGGTGATATCTCGGGTGCTATTAAAGATAGCGCAATAAATCAAAGTGCATTGTCTGTAGGAGGCCCTGGCGCATGAATCTGTGCAGCGGGATCGACCTCGGACCACCAGGGGCCGAGAAAATCACCGTCTCATGAGGCCGGACAGTCAGGATCAGGGAAAAATCCAATATACATCTGGTGATATCTCGGGTGCTATTAGAGATAGCGCAATAAATCAAACTCCATTGTCAGCAGGAGGCCCTAGTGCTTGAATCTGTGCAGCGGGATCGACCTCGGACCACCAGGGGCCGAGAAAATCACTGTCTCATGAGGCCGGACTGTCAGGGTCAGGGAAAAATGAAATATATATCTGGTGATATCTCGGGTGCTATTACGGATAGCGCAATAAATCAAAGTGCATTGTCTGCAGGAGGCCCTAGCGCATGAATCTGTGCAGCGGGAACGACCTCGGACCACCAGGGGCCGAGAAAACTACAGACTCATGGGGCCGGACACTCAGGGACAGGGAAAAATCCAATATAAATCTGGTGATATCTCGGGTGGTATTAGAGATAGCGCAATAAATCAATGTGCAATGTCTGTAGGAGGCACTGGCGAATGAATCTGTGCAGCGGGATCGACCTCGGACCACGAGGGACCGAGAAAACCATCGACACATGGGGCCGGACTGTCAGGGTCAAGGGAAAATCCAATACATATCTGGTGATATCTCGGGTGCTATTAGAGAGAGCGCAATAAACCAAAGTGCATGGTCTGTAGGAGGCCCTGGCGCATGAATCTGTGCAGCGGGAACGAACTCGGACCACCAGGGGCCGAGAAAACTACCGTCTCATAGGGCCGGGCACTCAATGTCAGGGGAGAATCCAATATATATATGGTGATATCTCGGGTGCTATTACAGATAGCGCAATAAATCAAAGTGCATTGTCTGTAGGAGGCCCTGGCGCATGAATCTGTGCAGCGGGATCGACCTCGGACCACGAGGGACCGAGAAAACCATCGACACATGGGGCCGGACTGTCAGGGTCAAGGGAAAATCCAATACATATCTGGTGATATCTCGGGTGCTATTAGAGAGAGCGCAATAAACCAAAGTGCATGGTCTGTAGGAGGCCCTGGCGCATGAATCTGTGCAGCGGGAACGAACTCGGACCACCAGGGGCCGAGAAAACCACAGTCTCATGGGGCCGGACACTCAGGGTCAGGGGAATATCCAATATATATCTGGTGATATCTCGGGTGCTATTGCAAATAGCGCAAGAAATCAAAGTGCATTGTCTGTAGGAGGCACTGGCGAATGAATCTGTGCCCCAGGAACGACCTCGGACCAGCAGTGGCCCAGAAAATTACAGATATTCGGAATCCGTCACCCAAGGTCATGTAAAAATCCAGCATATATCTGGTGATATCTCGGGTGTTATTACTGATAGCGCAATAAACCAAAGTGCATTGTCTGTAGGAGGCCCTGGCGCATGAATCCGGGCAGCGGGAACGACCTTCGTACCACCAGGGGCCGAGAAAACCACCGTCTCATGGGGCCGGACAATCAGGGTCAGGGGAAAATCCAATATATATCTGGTGATATCTCGGGTGCTATTAGAGATAGCGCATTAAACCAAAGTGAATTATCTGCAGGAGGCCCTGGCGCATGCATCTGTGCAGCGGGAACGACCTCGGACCACCAGGGGCCGAGAAAACCACCGTCTCATGGGGCCGGACACTCAGTGTCAGGGGAAAATCCAATACATATCTGGTGATATCTCGGGTGCTTTTAGAGAGAGCGCAATAAACCAAAGTGCATGGTCTGTAGGAGGCCCTGGCGCAAGAATCTGTGCAGCGGGAACGAACTCGGACCACCAGGGGCCGAGAAAACCACAGTCTCATGGGGCCGGACACTCAGGGTCAGGGGAATATCCAATATATATCTGGTGATATCTCGGGTGCTATTACAGATAGCGCAATAAATCAAAGTGCATTGTCTGTAGGAGGCCCTGGCGCATGAATCTGTGCAGCTAGAACGACCTCGGACCACCAGGGGCCGAGAAAACCACCGTCTCATGGGGCCGGTCACTCAGGGTCAGGGGAAAATCCAATATATATCTGGTGATATCTCGGGTTCTATTAGAGATAGCGCAATAAACCAAAGTGAGTTATCTGCAGGAGGCCCTGGCGCATGAATCTGTGCAGCTCGGACGACCTCGGAACACCAGAGGCCGAGGAAACCACAGTCTCATGGGGCCGGACACTCAGGGTCAGGGGAAAATCCAATATATATCTGGTGATATCTCGGGTGCTATTAGAGATAGCGCAATAAACCAAAGTGAATTATCTGCAGGAGGCCCTGGCGCATGAATCTGTGCAGCCGGAACGACCTCGGACCACCACGGGCCGAGAAAACCACCGTCTCATGGGGCCGGACACTCAGGGTCAGGGAAAAATCTAATATATATCTGGTGATATCTTGGGTGCTATTACAGATAGCGCAATAAATCAAAGTGTATTGTCTGCAGGAAGCCCTGATGCATGATCCTGTGCAGCGGGAACGACCTCGGACCACCAGGGGCCGAGAAAATCACCGTCTCATGGGGCCGGACTCTCAGGGTCGGGGAAAAATCCATTATATATCTGGTGATATCTCGGGTGCTATTAGAGATAGCGCAATAAATCAAAGTGCATTGTCTGTAGGAGGCACTGGCGTATGAATCTGTGCAGAGGGAACGACCTCGGACTACCAGGGGCCGAGATAATCACCGTCTCATGGGGCCGGACACTCAGGGTCAGGGAATAATCCAATATATATCTGGTGATATCTCGGGTGCTATTACAGATAGCGCAATAAATCAAAGTGCATTGTCTGTAGGAGGCCCTGGCGCATGAATCTGGGCAGCGGGAACGACCTCGGACCACCAGGGGCCGAGAAAACCACCGTCTCATGGGGCCGGACACTCAGGGTCAGGGAAAAATCCAATATATATCTGGTGATATCTCGGGTGCTATTACAGATAGGCCAATAAATCAAAGTGCATTGTCTGTAGGAGGACCTGGCTCATGAATCTGGCCAGCGGGAACGACATCGGGCCACCAGGGGCCGAGGAAGTTACAGATTTTCGGTATCCGTCACCCAAAGTCATGTAAAAATCCAGCATATATATGGAGCTTTCTCGGGTGCTATTACAGATAGCGCAATAAATCAAAGTGCATTGTCTGTAGGAGCCCCTTGCGCATGAGTCTGGGCAGCGGGAACGACCTCGGACCACCAGGAGCCGAGAAAACCACAGTCACATGGGACCGGACACTGAGGGTCAGGGGAAAATCCAATATATATCTGGTGATATCTCGGGTGCTATTAGAGATAGCGCAATAATCCAAAGTGCATTGTCAGCAGGAGGCCCTGGCGCATGGATCTGTGCAGCGGGGACGACCTCGGACCACCAGGGGCCGAGAAAACCACCGTCTCATGGGGCCGGACACTCAGGGTCAGGGAAAAATCCAGTATACATCTGGTGATATCTCGGGTGCTATTACATATAGCGCAATAAATAAAAGTGCATTACCTGTAGGAGGCCCTGGCGCATGAATCTGTGCAGCGGGAACGTCCTCGGACCACCAGGAGCCGAGAAAACAACCGTCTCATGGGGCCGGACACTCAGGGCCAGGGAAAAATCCAGTTTATATCTGGTGATAACTCGGGTGCTATTAGAGATAGCGCAATAAATCAAAGTGCATTGTCTGTAGGAGGCACCGGCGAATGAATCTATGCAGCAGGAACGACCTCGTACCACTAGGCGCCGAGAAAACCACCGTCTCATGAGGCCGGACACTCAGGGTCAGGGAAAAATACAATATATATGTGGTGATATCTCGGGTCCTATTACAGATAGCGAAATAAACCAAAGTGAACTATCTGCAGGAGGCCCTGGCGCATGAATCTGTCCAGCGGGAACGACCTCGGTCCACCAGGGGCCGCGAAAACCACCGTCTCATGGGGCTGGACACTCAGGGTCAGTGAAAAATCCAATATATATCTGGTGATATCTCGGGTGCTATTAGAGATAGCGCAATAAATCAAAGTGCATTGTCTGTAGGAGGCCCTGGCGCATGAATCTGTGCAGCGGGAACTACCTCGGACTACCAGGGGCCGAGAAAACCACAGTCTCATGGGGCCGGAAACTCAGGGTCAGGGGAAAATCCAATATATATCTGGTGATATCTCGTGTGCTATTAGAGATAGCGCAATAAACCAAAGTGAATTATCTGCAGGAGGCCCTGGCGCATGAATGTGTGCAGCGGGAACGACCTCGGACCACCAGGAGCCGAGGAAACCGCAGTCTCATGGGGCCGGACACTCAGGGTCAGGGAAAAATCCAATATATATCTGGTGATATCTCGGGTGCTATTAGATACAGCGCAATAAATCAATGTGCAATGTCTGTAGGAGGCACTGGCGAATGAATCTGTGCAGCAGGAACGACCTCGGACCACCAGGGGCCGAGAAAATTACAGATATTCGGAATCCGTCACCCAAGGTCATGCAAAAAACCAGCATATATCTGGTGATATCTTGGGTGCTATTACAGATAGCGCGATAAGTCAAAGTGCATTGTCTCCAGGAAGCCCTGGCGCATGATTCGGTGCAGCGGGAACGACCTCGGACTACCAGGGGCCGAGAAAACCACCGACACATGGGGCCGGACACTCAGGGTCGGGGAAAAATTCAATATATATCTGGTGATATCTCGGGTGCTCTTACAGATAGCGCACTAAACCAAAGTGAACTATCTGCAGGGGGCCCTGGCGCATGAATCTGTGCAGCGGGAACGACCTCGGACCACCAGGGGCCGAGAAAACTACCGTCTCATAGGGCCGGGCACTCAATGTCAGGGGAGAATCCAATATATATATGGTGATATCTCGGGTGCTATTACAGATAGCGCAATAAATCAAAGTGCATTGTCTGTAGGAGGCCCTGGCGCATGAATCTGTGCAGCGGGATCGACCTCGGACCACGAGGGACCGAGAAAACCATCGACACATGGGGCCGGACTGTCAGGGTCAAGGGAAAATCCAATACATATCTGGTGATATCTCGGGTGCTATTAGAGAGAGCGCAATAAACCAAAGTGCATGGTCTGTAGGAGGCCCTGGCGCATGAATCTGTGCAGCGGGAACGAACTCGGACCACCAGGGGCCGAGAAAACCACAGTCTCATGGGGCCGGACACTCAGGGTCAGGGGAATATCCAATATATATCTGGTGATATCTCGGGTGCTATTGCAAATAGCGCAAGAAATCAAAGTGCATTGTCTGTAGGAGGCACTGGCGAATGAATCTGTGCCCCAGGAACGACCTCGGACCAGCAGTGGCCCAGAAAATTACAGATATTCGGAATCCGTCACCCAAGGTCATGTAAAAATCCAGCATATATCTGGTGATATCTCGGGTGTTATTACTGATAGCGCAATAAACCAAAGTGCATTGTCTGTAGGAGGCCCTGGCGCATGAATCCGGGCAGCGGGAACGACCTTCGGACCACCAGGGGCCGAGAAAACCACCGTCTCATGGGGCCGGACAATCAGGGTCAGGGGAAAATCCAATATATATCTGGTGATATCTCGGGTGCTATTAGAGATAGCGCATTAAACCAAAGTGAATTATCTGCAGGAGGCCCTGGCGCATGCATCTGTGCAGCGGGAACGACCTCGGACCACCAGGGGCCGAGAAAACCACCGTCTCATGGGGCCGGACACTCAGTGTCAGGGGAAAATCCAATACATATCTGGTGATATCTCGGGTGCTATTAGAGAGAGCGCAATAAACCAATGTGCATGGTCTGTAGGAGGCCCTGGCGCAAGAATCTGTGCAGCGGGAACGAACTCGGACCACCAGGGGCCGAGAAAACCACAGTCTCATGGGGCCGGACACTCAGGGTCAGGGGAATATCCAATATATATCTGGTGATATCTCGGGTGCTATTACAGATAGCGCAATAAATCAAAGTGCATTGTCTGTAGGAGGCCCTGGCGCATGAATCTGTGCAGCTAGAACGACCTCGGACCACCAGGGGCCGAGAAAACCACCGTCTCATGGGGCCGGTCACTCAGGGTCAGGGGAAAATCCAATATATATCTGGTGATATCTCGGGTTCTATTAGAGATAGCGCAATAAACCAAAGTGAGTTATCTGCAGGAGGCCCTGGCGCATGAATCTGTGCAGCTCGGACGACCTCGGAACACCAGGGGCCGAGGAAACCACAGTCTCATGGGGCCGGACACTCAGGGTCAGGGGAAAATCCAATATATATCTGGTGATATCTCGGGTGCTATTAGAGATAGCGCAATAAACCAAAGTGAATTATCTGCAGGAGGCCCTGGCGCATGAATCTGTGCAGCCGGAACGACCTCGGACCACCACGGGCCGAGAAAACCACCGTCTCATGGGGCCGGACACTCAGGGTCAGGGAAAAATCTAATATATATCTGGTGATATCTTGGGTGCTATTACAGATAGCGCAATAAATCAAAGTGTATTGTCTGCAGGAAGCCCTGATGCATGATCCTGTGCAGCGGGAACGACCTCGGACCACCAGGGGCCGAGATAATCACCGTCTCATGGGGCCGGACTCTCAGGGTCGGGGAAAAATCCATTATATATCTGGTGATATCTCGGGTGCTATTAGAGATAGCGCAATAAATCAAAGTGCATTGTCTGTAGGAGGCACTGGCGTATGAATCTGTGCAGAGGGAACGACCTCGGACTACCAGGGGCCGAGATAATCACCGTCTCATGGGGCCGGACACTCAGGGTCAGGGAATAATCCAATATATATCTGGTGATATCTCGGGTGCTATTACAGATAGCGCAATAAATCAAAGTGCATTGTCTGTAGGAGGCCCTGGCGCATGAATCTGGGCAGCGGGAACGACCTCGGACCACCAGGGGCCGAGAAAACCACCGTCTCATGGGGCCGGACACTCAGGGTCAGGGAAAAATCCAATATATATCTGGTGATATCTCGGGTGCTATTACAGATAGGCCAATAAATCAAAGTGCATTGTCTGTAGGAGGCCCTGGCTCATGAATCTGGCCAGCGGGAACGACATCGGGCCACCAGGGGCCGAGGAAGTTACAGATTTTCGGTATCCGTCACCCAAAGTCATGTAAAAATCCAGCATATATATGGAGCTTTCTCGGGTGCTATTACAGATAGCGCAATAAATCAAAGTGCATTGTCTGTAGGAGCCCCTTGCGCATGAGTCTGGGCAGCGGGAACGACCTCGGACCACCAGGAGCCGAGAAAACCACAGTCACATGGGACCGGACACTGAGGGTCAGGGGAAAATCCAATATATATCTGGTGATATCTCGGGTGCTATTAGAGACAGCGCAATAATCCAAAGTGCATTGTCAGCAGGAGGCCCTGGCGCATGGATCTGTGCAGCGGGGACGACCTCGGACCACCAGGGGCCGAGAAAACCACCGTCTCATGGGGCCGGACACTCAGGGTCAGGGAAAAATCCAGTATACATCTGGTGATATCTCGGGTGCTATTACATATAGCGCAATAAATAAAAGTGCATTGTCTGTAGGAGGCCCTGGCGCATGAATCTGTGCAGCGGGAACGACCTCGGACAACCAGGGGCGAGACAACCGCCGTCTCATGGGGCCGGACACTCAGGCTCAGTGAAAAATCCAATATATATCTGGTGATATCTCTGGTGCTATTACAGATAGCGCAATAAATCAAAGTGCATTACCTGTAGGAGGCCCTGGCGCATGAATCTGTGCAGCGGGAACGTCCTCGGACCACCAGGAGCCGAGAAAACAACCGTCTCATGGGGCCGGACACTCAGGGCCAGGGAAAAATCCAGTTTATATCTGGTGATAACTCGGGTGCTATTAGAGATAGCGCAATAAATCAAAGTGCATTGTCTGTAGGAGGCACCGGCGAATGAATCTATGCAGCAGGAACGACCTCGTACCACTAGGCGCCGAGAAAACCACCGTCTCATGAGGCCGGACACTCAGGGTCAGGGAAAAATACAATATATATGTGGTGATATCTCGGGTCCTATTACAGATAGCGAAATAAACCAAAGTGAACTATCTGCAGGAGGCCCTGGCGCATGAATCTGTCCAGCGGGAACGACCTCGGTCCACCAGGGGCCGCGAAAACCACCGTCTCATGGGGCTGGACACTCAGGGTCAGTGAAAAATCCAATATATATCTGGTGATATCTCGGGTGCTATTAGAGATAGCGCAATAAATCAAAGTGCATTGTCTGTAGGAGGCCCTGGCGCATGAATCTGTGCAGCGGGAACTACCTCGGACTACCAGGGGCCGAGAAAACCACAGTCTCATGGGGCCGGAAACTCAGGGTCAGGGGAAAATCCAATATATATCTGGTGATATCTCGTGTGCTATTAGAGATAGCGCAATAAACCAAAGTGAATTATCTGCAGGAGGCCCTGGCGCATGAATGTGTGCAGCGGGAACGACCTCGGACCACCAGGAGCCGAGGAAACCGCAGTCTCATGGGGCCGGACACTCAGGGTCAGGGAAATATCCAATATATATCTGGTGATATCTCGGGTGCTATTGCAAATAGCGCAAGAAATCAAAGTGCATTGTCTGTAGGAGGCACTGGCGAATGAATCTGTGCCCCAGGAACGACCTCGGACCAGCAGTGGCCCAGAAAATTACAGATATTCGGAATCCGTCACCCAAGGTCATGTAAAAATCCAGCATATATCTGGTGATATCTCGGGTGTTATTACTGATAGCGCAATAAACCAAAGTGCATTGTCTGTAGGCGGCCCTGGCGCATGAATCCGGGCAGCGGGAACGACCTTCGGACCACCAGGGGCCGAGAAAACCACCGTCTCATGGGGCCGGACAATCAGGGTCAGGGGAAAATCCAATATATATCTGGTGATATCTCGGGTGCTATTAGAGATAGCGCATTAAACCAAAGTGAATTATCTGCAGGAGGCCCTGGCGCATGCATCTGTGCAGCGGGAACGACCTCGGACCACCAGGGGCCGAGAAAACCACCGTCTCATGGGGCCGGACACTCAGTGTCAGGGGAAAATCCAATACATATCAGGTGATATCTCGGGTGCTATTAGAGAGAGCGCAATAAACCAAAGTGCATGGTCTGTGGGAGGCCCTGGCGCAAGAATCTGTGCAGCGGGAACGAACTCGGACCACCAGGGGCCGAGAAAACCACAGTCTCATGGGGCCGGACACTCAGGGTCAGGGAAAAATCCAATATATATCTGGTGATATCTCGGGTGCTATTAGATACAGCGCAATAAACCAAAGTGAATTATCTGCAGGAGGCCCTGGCGCATGAATCTGGGCAGCGGGAACGACCTCGGACCACCAGGGGCCGAGAAAACTACAGTCTAATGGGGCCGGACACTCACGGTCAGGGGAAAATCCAATATATATCTGGTGATATCTCGGGTGCTATTAGATACAGCGCAATAAACCAAAGTGAATTATCTGCAAGAGGCCCTGGCGCATGCACCTGTGCAGCGGGAACGACCTCGGACCACCAGGGGCCGAGAAAACCACCGTCTCATGGGGCCGGACACTCAGAGTCAGGGGAAAATCCAAAATATATCTGGTGATATCTCGGGTGCTATTAGAGATAGCGCAATAAACCAAAGTGAATTATCTGCAGAAGGCCCTGGCGCATGAATCTGTGCAGCGGGAACGACCTCGGTCCACCAGGGGCCGAGAAAACCACAGTCTCATTGGGCCGGACACTCAGGGTCAGGGAAAAATCCAATATATATCTGGTGATATCCCGGGTGCTATTACATATAGCGCAATAAATCAAAGTGCATTGTCTGCAGGAGGCCCTAGCGCATGAATCTGTGCAGCGGGAACGACCTCGGACCACCAGGGGCCGAGAAAACCACCGTCTCATGGGGCCGGACACTCAGGGTCAGGGAAAAATCCAGTATATATCTGGTGATATCTCGGGTGCTATTAGAGATAGCGCAATAAATCAATTGCATTGTCTGCAGGAGGCCCTAGCGCATGAATCTGTGCAGCGGGAACGACCTCGGACCACCAGGGGCCGAGAAAACCACCGTCTCATGGGGCCGGACTGTCAGGGTCAGGGAAAAATCCAATATATATCTGGTAGTATCTCGGGTGCTATTAGAGATAGCGCAATAATCCAAAGTGCATTGTCAGCAGGAGGCCCTGGCGCATGGATCTGTGCAGCGGGGACGACCTCGGACCACCAGGGGCCGAGAAAACCACCGACACATGGCGCCGGACACCCAAGGTCATTTAAAAATCCAGCATATATCTGGTGACATCTCGGGTGCTCTTACAGATAGCGCACTAAACCAAAGTGAATTATCTGCAGGGGGCCCTGGCGCATGAATCTGTGCAGCGGGAACGACCTCGGACCACCAGGGGCCGAGAAAACCACCGCCTCATTGGGCCGGGCACTCAATGTCAGGGGAGAATCCAATATATATCTGGTGATATCTCGGGTGCTATTAGAGATAGCGCAATAAACCAAAGTGAATTATCTGCAGGAGGCCCTGGCGCATGAATCTGTGCAGCCGGAACGACCTCGGACCACCACGGGCCGAGAAAACCACCGTCTCATGGGGCCGGACACTCAGGGTCAGGGAAAAATCCAATATATATCTGGTGATATCTCGGGTGCTATTACAGATAGCGCAATAAATCAAAGTGCCTGATCTGTAGCGGTCCCTGGCGCATGAATCTGGCCAGCTGGAACGACCTCGGACAACCAGGGCCGAGAAAACCACAGTCTCATGGGGCCGCATACTCAGGGTCAGGGGAAAATCCAATATATATCTGGTGAAATCTCGGGTGCTATTAGAGATAGCGCAATAAACCAAAGTGAATTATCTGCAGGAGGCCCTGGCGCATGAATCTGTGCAGCCGGAACGACCTCGGACCACAACGGGCCGAGAAAACCACAGTCTCATGGGGCCGGACACTCAGGGTCAGGGAAAAATCCAATATATATCTGGTGATATCTCGGGTGCTATTACAGATAGCGCAATAAACCAAAGTGAATTATCTGCAGGAGGCCCTGGCGCATGAATCTGTGCAGCGGGAACGACCACGGACCACCAGGGACCGAGAAAACCACAGTCTCATGGGGCCGGACACTCAGGGTCAGGGGAAAACCCAATATATATCGGGTGATAACTCTGGTGCTATTACAGATAGCGCAATAAATCAAAGTGCATTGTCTGTAGGATGCCCTGTCGCATGAATTTGTGCAGCGGGATCGACATCGGACCACGAGGGACCGAGAAAACCATCGACACATGGGGTCGGACACTCAGGGTCAGGGAAAACTCCAATATATATCTGGTGATATCTCGGGTGCTATTAAAGATAGCGCAATAAATCAAAGTGCATTGTCTGTAGGAGGCCCTGGCGCATGAATCTGTGCAGCGGGATCGACCTCGGACCACCAGGGGCCGAGAAAATCACCGTCTCATGAGGCCGGACAGTCAGGATCAGGGAAAAATCCAATATACATCTGGTGATATCTCGGGTGCTATTAGAGATAGCGCAATAAATCAAACTCCATTGTCTGCAGGAGGCCCTAGTGCTTGAATCTGTGCAGCGGGATCGACCTCGGACCACCAGGGGCCGAGAAAATCACTGTCTCATGAGGCCGGACTGTCAGGGTCAGGGAAAAATGAAATATATATCTGGTGATATCTCGGGTGCTATTACGGATAGCGCAATAAATCAAAGTGCATTGTCTGCAGGAGGCCCTAGCGCATGAATCTGTGCAGCGGGAACGACCTCGGACCACCAGGGGCCGAGAAAACTACAGACTCATGGGGCCGGACACTCAGGGACAGGGAAAAATCCAATATAAATCTGGTGATATCTCGGGTGGTATTAGAGATAGCGCAATAAATCAATGTGCAATGTCTGTAGGAGGCACTGGCGAATGAATCTGTGCCGCAGGAACGACCACGGACCACCGGTGGAAGAGAAAACCACAGTCTCATGGGGCCGGACACTCACGGTCAGGGGAAAATCCAATATATATCTGGCGATATCTCGGGTTCTATTAGAGATAGCGCAATAAACCAAAGTGAGTTATCTGCAGGAGGCCCTGGCGCATGAATCTGGCCAGCTTGAACGACCTCGGACCACCAGGGGCCGAGAAAACCACCGTCTCATGGGGCCGGTCACTCAGGGTCAGGGAAAAATCCAATATATATCTGGTGATATCTCGGGTGCTATTACAGATAGCGCAATAAATCAAAGTGCATTGTCTGTAGGAGGCCCTGGCGCATGAATCTGTGCAGCTAGAACGACCTCGGACCACCAGGGGCCGAGAAAACCACCGTCTCATGGGGCCGGTCACTCAGGGTCAGGGGAAAATCCAATATATATCTGGTGATATCTCGGGTTCTATTAGAGATAGCGCAATAAACCAAAGTGAGTTATCTGCAGGAGGCCCTGGCGCATGAATCTGTTCAGCTCGGACGACCTCGGAACACCAGGGGCCGAGGAAACCACAGTCTCATGGGGCCGGACACTCAGGGTCAGGGGAAAATCCAATATATATCTGGTGATATCTCGGGTGCTATTAGAGATAGCGCAATAAACCAAAGTGAATTATCTGCAGGAGGCCCTGGCGCATGAATCTGTGCAGCCGGAACGACCTCGGACCACCACGGGCCGAGAAAACCACCGTCTCATGGGGCCGGACACTCAGGGTCAGGGAAAAATCTAATATATATCTGGTGATATCTTGGGTGCTATTACAGATAGCGGAATAAATCAAAGTGTATTGTCTGCAGGAAGCCCTGATGCATGATCCTGTGCAGCGGGAACGACCTCGGACCACCAGGGGCCGAGATAATCACCGTCTCATGGGGCCGGACTCTCAGTGTCGGGGAAAAATCCATTATATATCTGGTGATATCTCGGGTGCTATTAGAGATAGCGCAATAAATCAAGGTGAATTATCTCCAGGGGGCCCTGGCGCATGAATCTGTGCAGCGGGATCGACCTCGGACCACCAGGGGCCGAGAAAACCACCGACACATGGGGCCGGACGCTCAGGGTCGGGGAAAAATTCAATATATATCTGGCGATATCTCGAGTGCTATTAGAGATAGCGCCATAAATCAAAGTGCATTGTCTGTAGGAGGACCTGGCTCATGAATCTGGCCAGCGGGAACGACATCGGGCCACCAGGGGCCGAGGAAGTTACAGATTTTCGGTATCCGTCACCCAAAGTCATGTAAAAATCCAGCATATATATGGAGCTTTCTCGGGTGCTATTACAGATAGCGCAATAAATCAAAGTGCATTGTCTGTAGGAGCCCCTTGCGCATGAGTCTGGGCAGCGGGAACGACCTCGGACCACCAGGAGCCGAGAAAACCACAGTCACATGGGACCGGACACTGAGGGTCAGGGGAAAATCCAATATATATCTGGTGATATCTCGGGTGCTATTAGAGATAGCGCAATAATCCAAAGTGCATTGTCAGCAGGAGGCCCTGGCGCATGGATCTGTGCAGCGGGGACGACCTCGGACCACCAGGGGCCGAGAAAACCACCGTCTCATGGGGCCGGACACTCAGGGTCAGGGAAAAATCCAGTATACATCTGGTGATATCTCGGGTGCTATTACATATAGCGCAATAAATAAAAGTGCATTGTCTGTAGGAGGCCCTGGCGCATGAATCTGTGCAGCGGGATCGACCTCGGACCACGAGGGACCGAGAAAACCATCGACACATGGGGCCGGACTGTCAGGGTCAAGGAAAAATGCAATATATATCTGGTAATGTCTCGAGTGCTATTACAGATAGCGCAATAAATCAAAGTGCATTGTCTCCAGGAAGCCCTGGCGCATGATTCGGTGCAGCGGGAACGACCTCGGACCACCAGGGGCCGAGAAAATCACCGTCTCATGGGGCCGGACTGTCAGGGTCAGGGAAAAATCCAATATATATCTGGTGATATCTCGGGCGCTATTAGAGATAGTGCAATAAATCAAGGTGAATTATCTGCAGGGGGCCCTGGCGCATGAATCTGTGCAGCGGGATCGACCTCGGACCACCAGGGGCCGAGAAAACCACCGACACATGGGGCCGGACACTCAGGGTCGGGGAAAAATTCAATATATATCTGGTGATATCTCGGGTGCTCATACAGATAGCGCACTAAACCAAAGTGAACTATCTGTAGGGGGCCCTGGCGCATGACTCTGTGCAGCGGGAACGACCTCGGACCACCAGGGTCCGAGAAAACCACCGTCTCATGGGGTCGGACACTCAGGGTCAGGGAAAAATCCAATATATATCTGGTGATATCTCGGGTGCTATTAGGGATAGCGCAATAAATCAAAGTGCATTGTCTGCAGGAGGCCCTGCCGCATGAATCTGTGCAACGGGAACGACCTCGGACCACCAGGGGCCGAGAAAACCACAGTCTCATGGGGCCGGACACTCAGATTCAAGGGAAAATCCAGTATATATCTGGTGATATCTCGGGTGCTATTAGAGATAGCGCGATAAATCAAAGTGAATTATCTGCAGGAGGCCCTGGCGCATGAATCTTTGCAAGGGGAACGACCTCGGACCACCAGGGGCCGAGAAAACCACAGTCTCATGGGGCCGGACACTCAGGGTCAGGGAAAAATCCAATATATATCTGGTGATATCTTGGGTGCTATTAGAGATAGCGCAATAAACCAAAGTGAAATATCTGCAGGAGGCCCTGGCGCATGAATCTGTGCAACGGGAACGACCTCGGACCACCAGGGGCCGAAAAAACCACAGTCTCATGGGGCCGGACACTCAGGGTCAGGGAAAAATCCAATATATATCTGGTGATATCTTGGGTGCTATTAGAGATAGCGCAATAAACCAAAGTGAATTATCTGCCGGAGGCCCTGGCGCATGAATCTGTGCAGCTGGAACGACCTCGGACCACCAGGGACCGAGAAAACCGCAGTCTCATGGGGCCGGACACTCAGGGTCAGGGAAAAATCCAATATATATCTGGTGATATCTCGGGTGCTATTAGAGATAGCGCAATAAATCAAAGTGCATTGTCTGTAGGAGGCCCTGGCGCATGAATCTGTGCAGCGGGAACGACCTCGGACAACCAGGGGCGAGACAACCGCCGTCTCATGGGGCCGGACACTCAGGGTCAGTGAAAAATCCAATATATATCTGGTGATATCTCTGGTGCTATTACAGATAGCGCAATAAATCAAAGTGCATTACCTGTAGGAGGACCTGGCGCATGAATCTGTGCAGCGGGAACGTCCTCGGACCACCAGGAGCCGAGAAAACAACCGTCTCATGGGGCCGGACACTCAGGGCCAGGGAAAAATCCAGTTTATATCTGGTGATAACTCGGGTGCTATTAGAGATAGCGCAATAAATCAAAGTGCATTGTCTGTAGGAGGCACCGGCGAATGAATCTATGCAGCAGGAACGACCTCGTACCACTAGGCGCCGAGAAAACCACCGTCTCATGAGGCCGGACACTCAGGGTCAGGGAAAAATCCAATATATATCTGGTGATATCTCGGGTGCTATTAGATACAGCGCAATAAACCAAAGTGAATTATCTGCAGGAGGCCCTGGCGCATGAATCTGGGCAGCGGGAACGACCTCGGACCACCAGGGGCCGAGAAAACTACAGTCTAATGGGGCCGGACACTCACGGTCAGGGGAAAATCCAATATATATCTGGTGATATCTCGGGTGCTATTAGTTACAGCGCAATAAACCAAAGTGAATTATCTGCAAGAGGCCCTGGCGCATGCATCTGTGCAGCGGGAACGACCTCGGACCACCAGGGGCCGAGAAAACCACCGTCTCATGGGGCCGGACACTCAGAGTCAGGGGAAAATCCAATATATATCTGGTGATATCTCGGGTGCTATTAGAGATAGCGCAATAAATCAATTGCATTGTCTGCAGGAGGCCCTAGCGCATGAATCTGTGCAGCGGGAACGACCTCGGACCACCAGGAGCCGAGGAAACCGCAGTCTCATGGGGCCGGACACTCAGGGTCAGGGAAAAATCCAATATATATCTGGTGATATCTCGGGTGCTATTAGATACAGCGCAATAAACCAAAGTGAATTATCTGCAGGAGGCCCTGGCGCATGAATCTGGGCAGCGGGAACGACCTCGGACCACCAGGGGCCGAGAAAACTACAGTCTAATGGGGCCGGACACTCACGGTCAGGGGAAAATCCAATATATATCTGGTGATATCTCGGGTGCTATTAGTTACAGCGCAATAAACCAAAGTGAATTATCTGCAAGAGGCCCTGGCGCATGCATCTGTGCAGCGGGAACGACCTCGGACCACCAGGGGCCGAGAAAACCACCGTCTCATGGGGCCGGACACTCAGAGTCAGGGGAAAATCCAATATATATCTGGTGATATCTCGGGTGCTATTAGAGATAGCGCAATAAATCAATTGCATTGTCTGCAGGAGGCCCTAGCGCATGAATCTGTGCAGCGGGAACGACCTCGGACCACCAGGGGCCGAGAAAACCACCGTCTCATGGGGCCGGACTGTCAGGGTCAGGGAAAAATCCAATATATATCTGGTAGTATCTCGGGTGCTATTAGAGATAGCGCAATAATCCAAAGTGCATTGTCAGCAGGAGGCCCTGGCGCATGGATCTGTGCAGCGGGGACGACCTCGGACCACCAGGGGCCGAGAAAACCACCGACACATGGCGCCGGACACCCAAGGTCATTTAAAAATCCAGCATATATCTGGTGACATCTCGGGTGCTCTTACAGATAGCGCACTAAACCAAAGTGAATTATCTGCAGGGGGCCCTGGCGCATGAATCTGTGCAGCGGGAACGACCTCGGACCACCAGGGGCCGAGAAAACCACCGTCTCATTGGGCCGGGCACTCAATGTCAGGGGAGAATCCAATATATATCTGGTGATATCTCGGGTGCTATTAGAGATAGCGCAATAAACCAAAGTGAATTATCTGCAGGAGGCCCTGGCGCATGAATCTGTGCAGCCGGAACGACCTCGGACCACCACGGGCCGAGAAAACCACCGTCTCATGGGGCCGGACACTCAGGGTCAGGGAAAAATCCAATATATATCTGGTGATATCTCGGGTGCTATTACAGATAGCGCAATAAATCAAAGTGCCTGATCTGTAGCGGTCCCTGGCGCATGAATCTGGCCAGCTGGAACGACCTCGGACAACCAGGGCCGAGAAAACCACAGTCTCATGGGGCCGCATACTCAGGGTCAGGGGAAAATCCAATATATATCTGGTGAAATCTCGGGTGCTATTAGAGATAGCGCAATAAACCAAAGTGAATTATCTGCAGGAGGCCCTGGCGCATGAATCTGTGCAGCCGGAACGACCTCGGACCACAACGGGCCGAGAAAACCACAGTCTCATGGGGCCGGACACTCAGGGTCAGGGAAAAATCCAATATATATCTGGTGATATCTCGGGTGCTATTACAGATAGCGCAATAAACCAAAGTGAATTATCTGCAGGAGGCCCTGGCGCATGAATCTGTGCAGCGGGAACGACCACGGACCACCAGGGACCGAGAAAACCACAGTCTCATGGGGCCGGACACTCAGGGTCAGGGGAAAACCCAATATATATCGGGTGATAACTCTGGTGCTATTACAGATAGCGCAATAAATCAAAGTGCATTGTCTGTAGGATGCCCTGTCGCATGAATTTGTGCAGCGGGATCGACATCGGACCACGAGGGACCGAGAAAACCATCGACACATGGGGTCGGACACTCAGGGTCAGGGAAAACTCCAATATATATCTGGTGATATCTCGGGTGCTATTAAAGATAGCGCAATAAATCAAAGTGCATTGTCTGTAGGAGGCCCTGGCGCATGAATCTGTGCAGCGGGATCGACCTCGGACCACCAGGGGCCGAGAAAATCACCGTCTCATGAGGCCGGACAGTCAGGATCAGGGAAAAATCCAATATACATCTGGTGATATCTCGGGTGCTATTAGAGATAGCGCAATAAATCAAACTCCATTGTCTGCAGGAGGCCCTAGTGCTTGAATCTGTGCAGCGGGATCGACCTCGGACCACCAGGGGCCGAGAAAATCACTGTCTCATGAGGCCGGACTGTCAGGGTCAGGGAAAAATGAAATATATATCTGGTGATATCTCGGGTGCTATTACGGATAGCGCAATAAATCAAAGTGCATTGTCTGCAGGAGGCCCTAGCGCATGAATCTGTGCAGCGGGAACGACCTCGGACCACCAGGGGCCGAGAAAACTACAGACTCATGGGGCCGGACACTCAGGGACAGGGAAAAATCCAATATAAATCTGGTGATATCTCGGGTGGTATTAGAGATAGCGCAATAAATCAATGTGCAATGTCTGTAGGAGGCACTGGCGAATGAATCTGTGCCGCAGGAACGACCACGGACCACCGGTGGAAGAGAAAACCACAGTCTCATGGGGCCGGACACTCACGGTCAGGGGAAAATCCAATATATATCTGGCGATATCTCGGGTTCTATTAGAGATAGCGCAATAAACCAAAGTGAGTTATCTGCAGGAGGCCCTGGCGCATGAATCTGGCCAGCTTGAACGACCTCGGACCACCAGGGGCCGAGAAAACCACCGTCTCATGGGGCCGGTCACTCAGGGTGAGGGAAAAATCCAATATATATCTGGTGATATCTCGGGTGCTATTACAGATAGCGCAATAAATCAAAGTGCATTGTCTGTAGGAGGCCCTGGCGCATGAATCTGTGCAGCTAGAACGACCTCGGACCACCAGGGGCCGAGAAAACCACCGTCTCATGGGGCCGGTCACTCAGGGTCAGGGGAAAATCCAATATATATCTGGTGATATCTCGGGTTCTATTAGAGATAGCGCAATAAACCAAAGTGAGTTATCTGCAGGAGGCCCTGGCGCATGAATCTGTTCAGCTCGGACGACCTCGGAACACCAGGGGCCGAGGAAACCACAGTCTCATGGGGCCGGACACTCAGGGTCAGGGGAAAATCCAATATATATCTGGTGATATCTCGGGTGCTATTAGAGATAGCGCAATAAACCAAAGTGAATTATCTGCAGGAGGCCCTGGCGCATGAATCTGTGCAGCCGGAACGACCTCGGACCACCACGGGCCGAGAAAACCACCGTCTCATGGGGCCGGACACTCAGGGTCAGGGAAAAATCTAATATATATCTGGTGATATCTTGGGTGCTATTACAGATAGCGGAATAAATCAAAGTGTATTGTCTGCAGGAAGCCCTGATGCATGATCCTGTGCAGCGGGAACGACCTCGGACCACCAGGGGCCGAGATAATCACCGTCTCATGGGGCCGGACTCTCAGTGTCGGGGAAAAATCCATTATATATCTGGTGATATCTCGGGTGCTATTAGAGATAGCGCAATAAATCAAGGTGAATTATCTCCAGGGGGCCCTGGCGCATGAATCTGTGCAGCGGGATCGACCTCGGACCACCAGGGGCCGAGAAAACCACCGACACATGGGGCCGGACGCTCAGGGTCGGGGAAAAATTCAATATATATCTGGCGATATCTCGAGTGCTATTAGAGATAGCGCCATAAATCAAAGTGCATTGTCTGTAGGAGGACCTGGCTCATGAATCTGGCCAGCGGGAACGACATCGGGCCACCAGGGGCCGAGGAAGTTACAGATTTTCGGTATCCGTCACCCAAAGTCATGTAAAAATCCAGCATATATATGGAGCTTTCTCGGGTGCTATTACAGATAGCGCAATAAATCAAAGTGCATTGTCTGTAGGAGCCCCTTGCGCATGAGTCTGGGCAGCGGGAACGACCTCGGACCACCAGGAGCCGAGAAAACCACAGTCACATGGGACCGGACACTGAGGGTCAGGGGAAAATCCAATATATATCTGGTGATATCTCGGGTGCTATTAGAGATAGCGCAATAATCCAAAGTGCATTGTCAGCAGGAGGCCCTGGCGCATGGATCTGTGCAGCGGGGACGACCTCGGACCACCAGGGGCCGAGAAAACCACCGTCTCATGGGGCCGGACACTCAGGGTCAGGGAAAAATCCAGTATACATCTGGTGATATCTCGGGTGCTATTACATATAGCGCAATAAATAAAAGTGCATTGTCTGTAGGAGGCCCTGGCGCATGAATCTGTGCAGCGGGATCGACCTCGGACCACGAGGGACCGAGAAAACCATCGACACATGGGGCCGGACTGTCAGGGTCAAGGAAAAATGCAATATATATCTGGTAATGTCTCGAGTGCTATTACAGATAGCGCAATAAATCAAAGTGCATTGTCTCCAGGAAGCCCTGGCGCATGATTCGGTGCAGCGGGAACGACCTCGGACCACCAGGGGCCGAGAAAATCACCGTCTCATGGGGCCGGACTGTCAGGGTCAGGGAAAAATCCAATATATATCTGGTGATATCTCGGGCGCTATTAGAGATAGTGCAATAAATCAAGGTGAATTATCTGCAGGGGGCCCTGGCGCATGAATCTGTGCAGCGGGATCGACCTCGGACCACCAGGGGCCGAGAAAACCACCGACACATGGGGCCGGACACTCAGGGTCGGGGAAAAATTCAATATATATCTGGTGATATCTCGGGTGCTCATACAGATAGCGCACTAAACCAAAGTGAACTATCTGTAGGGGGCCCTGGCGCATGACTCTGTGCAGCGGGAACGACCTCGGACCACCAGGGTCCGAGAAAACCACCGTCTCATGGGGTCGGACACTCAGGGTCAGGGAAAAATCCAATATATATCTGGTGATATCTCGGGTGCTATTAGGGATAGCGCAATAAATCAAAGTGCATTGTCTGCAGGAGGCCCTGCCGCATGAATCTGTGCAACGGGAACGACCTCGGACCACCAGGGGCCGAGAAAACCACAGTCTCATGGGGCCGGACACTCAGATTCAAGGGAAAATCCAGTATATATCTGGTGATATCTCGGGTGCTATTAGAGATAGCGCGATAAATCAAAGTGAATTATCTGCAGGAGGCCCTGGCGCATGAATCTTTGCAAGGGGAACGACCTCGGACCACCAGGGGCCGAGAAAACCACAGTCTCATGGGGCCGGACACTCAGGGTCAGGGAAAAATCCAATATATATCTGGTGATATCTTGGGTGCTATTAGAGATAGCGCAATAAACCAAAGTGAAATATCTGCAGGAGGCCCTGGCGCATGAATCTGTGCAACGGGAACGACCTCGGACCACCAGGGGCCGAAAAAACCACAGTCTCATGGGGCCGGACACTCAGGGTCAGGGAAAAATCCAATATATATCTGGTGATATCTTGGGTGCTATTAGAGATAGCGCAATAAACCAAAGTGAATTATCTGCCGGAGGCCCTGGCGCATGAATCTGTGCAGCTGGAACGACCTCGGACCACCAGGGACCGAGAAAACCGCAGTCTCATGGGGCCGGACACTCAGGGTCAGGGAAAAATCCAATATATATCTGGTGATATCTCGGGTGCTATTAGAGATAGCGCAATAAATCAAAGAGCATTGTCTGTAGGAGGCCCTGGCGCATGAATCTGTGCAGCGGGAACGACCTCGGACAACCAGGGGCGAGACAACCGCCGTCTCATGGGGCCGGACACTCAGGGTCAGTGAAAAATCCAATATATATCTGGTGATATCTCTGGTGCTATTACAGATAGCGCAATAAATCAAAGTGCATTACCTGTAGGAGGACCTGGCGCATGAATCTGTGCAGCGGGAACGTCCTCGGACCACCAGGAGCCGAGAAAACAACCGTCTCATGGGGCCGGACACTCAGGGCCAGGGAAAAATCCAGTTTATATCTGGTGATAACTCGGGTGCTATTAGAGATAGCGCAATAAATCAAAGTGCATTGTCTGTAGGAGGCACCGGCGAATGAATCTATGCAGCAGGAACGACCTCGTACCACTAGGCGCCGAGAAAACCACCGTCTCATGAGGCCGGACACTCAGGGTCAGGGAAAAATACAATATATATGTGGTGATATCTCGGGTCCTATTACAGATAGCGAAATAAACCAAAGTGAACTATCTGCAGGAGGCCCTGGCGCATGAATCTGTGCAGCGGGAACGACCTCGGTCAACCAGGGGCCGCGAAAACCACCGTCTCATGGGGCTGGACACTCAGGGTCAGTGAAAAATCCAATATATATCTGGTGATATCTCGGGTGCTATTAGAGATAGCGCAATAAATCAAAGTGCATTGTCTGTAGGAGGCCCTGGCGCATGAATCTGGGCAGCGGGAACGACCTCGGACCACCAGGGGCCGAGAAAACTACAGTCTAATGGGGCCGGACACTCACGGTCAGGGGAAAATCCAATATATATCTGGTGATATCTCGGGTGCTATTAGTTACAGCGCAATAAACCAAAGTGAATTATCTGCAAGAGGCCCTGGCGCATGCATCTGTGCAGCGGGAACGACCTCGGACCACCAGGGGCCGAGAAAACCACCGTCTCATGGGGCCGGACACTCAGAGTCAGGGGAAAATCTAATATATATCTGGTGATATCTCGGGTGCTATTAGAGATAGCGCAATAAACCAAAGTGAATTATCTGCAGGAGGCCCTGGAGCATGAATCTGTGCAGCGGGAACGACCTCGGTCCACCAGGGGCCGAGAAAACCACAGTCTCATTGGGCCGGACACTCAGGGTCAGGGAAAAATCCAATATATATCTGGTGATATCTCGGGTGCTATTAGAGATAGCGCAAGGAATCAAAGTGCATTGTCTGCAGGAAGCCCTGACACATGAATCTGTGCAGCGGGAACGACCTCGGACCACCAGGGGCCTAGAAAACCACAGTCTCATGGGGCCGGACACTCAGGGTCAGGGGAAAATCCAATATATATCTGGTGATATCTCGGGTGCTATTACAGATAGCGCAATAAATCAAAGTGCATTGCCTGTAGGAGGCCCTGCCGGATGAATCTGTGCAGCGGGAGCGACCTCGGAACACCAGGGGCCGAGAAAACGAACGTCTCATGGGGCCGGACGCTCAGGGTCAGTGAAAAATCCAATATATATCTGGTGATATCTCGGGTTCTATTACATATAGCGCAATAAATCAAAGCGCATTGTCTGTAGGAGGCCCTGGCGCATGAATCTGTGCAGCGGGAACGACCTCGGACCACTAGGGGCCGAGAAAACCACCGTCTCATGGGGCCGGACACTCAGGGTCGGGGAAAAATCCAATATAATTCTGGTGATATCTCGGGTGCTATTAGAGATAGAGCAATAAAGCAAAGTGAGTTATCTGCAGGAGGCCCTGGCGCATGAATGTGTGCAGCGGGAACGACCTCGGACCACCAGGAGCCGAGGAAACCGCAGTCTCATGGGGCCGGACACTCAGGGTCAGGGAAAAATCCAATATATATCTGGTGATATCTCGGGTGCTATTAGATACAGCGCAATAAACACAAGTGAATTATCTGCAGGAGGCCCTGGCGCATGAATCTGGGCAGCGGGAACGACCTCGGACCACCAGGGGCCGAGAAAACTACAGTCTAATGGGGCCGGACACTCACGGTCAGGGGAAAATCCAATATATATCTGGTGATATCTCGGGTGCTATTAGATACAGCGCAATAAACCAAAGTGAATTATCTGCAAGAGGCCCTGGCGCATGCATCTGTGCAGCGGGAACGACCTCGGACCACCAGGGGCCGAGAAAACCACCGTCTCATGGGGCCGGACACTCAGAGTCAGGGGAAAATCCAAAATATATCTGGTGATATCTCGGGTGCTATTAGAGATAGCGCAATAAACCAAAGTGAATTATCTGCAGGAGGCCCTGGCGCATGAATCTGTGCAGCGGGAACGACCTCGGTCCACCAGGGGCCGAGAAAACCACAGTCTCATGGGGCCGGACACTCAGAGTCAGGGGAAAATCCAATATATATCTGGTGATATCTCGGGTGCTATTAGAGATTGCGCAATAAACCAAAGTGAATTATCTGCAGGAGGCCCTGGCGCATGAATCTGTGCAACGGGAACGACCTCGGACCACCAGGGGCCGAAAAAACCACAGTCTCATGGGGCCGGACACTCAGGGTCAGGGAAAAATCCAATATATATCTGGTGATATCTTGGGTGCTATTAGAGATAGCGCAATAAACCAAAGTGAATTATCTGCAGGAGGCCCTGGCGCATGAATCTGTGCAGCTGGAACGACCTCGGACCACCATGGGCCGAGAAAACCGCAGTCTCATGGGGCCGGACACTCAGGGTCAGGGAAAAATCCAATATATATCTGGTGATATCTCGGATGCTATTAGAGATAGCGCAATAAATCAAAGTGCATTGTCTGTAGGAGGCCCTGGCGCATGAATCTGTGCAGCGGGAACGACCTCGGACAACCAGGGGCGAGACAACCACCGTCTCATGGGGCCGGACACTCAGGGTCAGGGTAAAATCCAATATATATCTGGTGATATCTCGGGTGCTATTACAGATAGCGCAATAAACCAAAGTGCATTGTCTGCAGGAAGCCCTGGCGCATGATTCTGTGCAGCGGGAACGACCTCCGACCACCAGGGGCCCAGAAAACGACCGTCTCATGGGGCCGCACACTCAGGGTCAGTGAAAAATCCAATATATATCTGGTGATATCTCGGGTGCTATTACAGATAGCGCAATAAATCAAAGTGCATTGTCTGTAGGAGGCCCTGGCGCATGAATCTGTGCAGCGGGAACTACCTCGGACGACCAGGGGCCGAGAAAACCACAGTCTCATGGGGCCGGAAACTCAGGGTCAGGGGAAAATCCTATATATATCTGGTGATATCTCGGGTGCTATTAGAGATAGCGCAATAAATCAAAGTGCATTGTCTATAGGCGGCCCTGGCGCATGAATCTGTGCAGCGGGAACGACCTCGGACCACGAGGGGCCGTGAAAACCACAGTCTCATGGGGCCGGGCACTCAGGGTCAGGGGAAAATCCAATATATATCTGGTGATATCTCGGGTGCTATTAGAGATAGCGCAATAAACCAAAGTGAATTATCTGGAGGAGGCCCTGGCGCATGAATCTGTGCAGCGGGAACGACCTCGGACCACCAGGGGCCGAGAAAACCACCGTCTCATGGGGCCGGACACTCTGGGTCAGGGAAAAATCCAATATATATGTGGTGATATCTCGTGTGCTATTACAGATAGCGCAATAAATCAAAGTGCATTGTCTGTAGGAGGCCCTGGCGCATGAACCTGTGCAGCGGGAACGACCTCGGACCACCAGGGTCCGAGAAAACCACCGTCTCATGGGGTCGGACACTCAGGGTCAGGGAAAAATCCAATATATATCTGGTGATATCTCGGGTGCTATTAGGGATAGCGCAATAAATCAAAGTGCATTGTCTGCAGGAGGCCCTGCCGCATGAATCTGTGCAACGGGAACGACCTCGGACCACCAGGGGCCGAGAAAACCACAGTCTCATGGGGCCGGACACTCAGATTCAAGGGAAAATCCAGTATATATCTGGTGATATCTCGGGTGCTATTAGAGATAGCGCGATAAATCAAAGTGAATTATCTGCAGGAGGCCCTGGCGCATGAATCTTTGCAAGGGGAACGACCTCGGACCACCAGGGGCCGAGAAAACCACAGTCTCATGGGGCCGGACACTCAGGGTCAGGGAAAAATCCAATATATATCTGGTGATATCTTGGGTGCTATTAGAGATAGCGCAATAAACCAAAGTGAAATATCTGCAGGAGGCCCTGGCGCATGAATCTGTGCAACGGGAACGACCTCGGACCACCAGGGGCCGAAAAAACCACAGTCTCATGGGGCCGGACACTCAGGGTCAGGGAAAAATCCAATATATATCTGGTGATATCTTGGGTGCTATTAGAGATAGCGCAATAAACCAAAGTGAATTATCTGCCGGAGGCCCTGGCGCATGAATCTGTGCAGCTGGAACGACCTCGGACCACCAGGGACCGAGAAAACCGCAGTCTCATGGGGCCGGACACTCAGGGTCAGGGAAAAATCCAATATATATCTGGTGATATCTCGGGTGCTATTAGAGATAGCGCAATAAATCAAAGTGCATTGTCTGTAGGAGGCCCTGGCGCATGAATCTGTGCAGCGGGAACGACCTCGGACAACCAGGGGCGAGACAACCGCCGTCTCATGGGGCCGGACACTCAGGGTCAGTGAAAAATCCAATATATATCTGGTGATATCTCTGGTGCTATTACAGATAGCGCAATAAATCAAAGTGCATTACCTGTAGGAGGACCTGGCGCATGAATCTGTGCAGCGGGAACGTCCTCGGACCACCAGGAGCCGAGAAAACAACCGTCTCATGGGGCCGGACACTCAGGGCCAGGGAAAAATCCAGTTTATATCTGGTGATAACTCGGGTGCTATTAGAGATAGCGCAATAAATCAAAGTGCATTGTCTGTAGGAGGCACCGGCGAATGAATCTATGCAGCAGGAACGACCTCGTACCACTAGGCGCCGAGAAAACCACCGTCTCATGAGGCCGGACACTCAGGGTCAGGGAAAAATACAATATATATGTGGTGATATCTCGGGTCCTATTACAGATAGCGAAATAAACCAAAGTGAACTATCTGCAGGAGGCCCTGGCGCATGAATCTGTGCAGCGGGAACGACCTCGGTCAACCAGGGGCCGCGAAAACAACCGTCTCATGGGGCTGGACACTCAGGGTCAGTGAAAAATCCAATATATATCTGGTGATATCTCGGGTGCTATTAGAGATAGCGCAATAAATCAAAGTGCATTGTCTGTAGGAGGCCCTGGCGCATGAATCTGTGCAGCGGGAACTACCTCGGACTACCAGGGGCCGAGAAAACCACAGTCTCATGGGGCCGGAAACTCAGGGTCAGGGGAAAATCCAATATATATCTGGTGATATCTCGTGTGCTATTAGAGATAGCGCAATAAACCAAAGTGAATTATCTGCAGGAGGCCCTGGCGCATGAATGTGTGCAGCGGGAACGACCTCGGACCACCAGGAGCCGAGGAAACCGCAGTCTCATGGGGCCGGACACTCAGGGTCAGGGAAAAATCCAATATATATCTGGTGATATCTCGGGTGCTATTAGATACAGCGCAATAAACCAAAGTGAATTATCTGCAGGAGGCCCTGGCGCATGAATCTGGGCAGCGGGAACGACCTCGGACCACCAGGGGCCGAGAAAACTACAGTCTAATGGGGCCGGACACTCACGGTCAGGGGAAAATCCAATATATATCTGGTGATATCTCGGGTGCTATTAGTTACAGCGCAATAAACCAAAGTGAATTATCTGCAAGAGGCCCTGGCGCATGCATCTGTGCAGCGGGAACGACCTCGGACCACCAGGGGCCGAGAAAACCACCGTCTCATGGGGCCGGACACTCAGAGTCAGGGGAAAATCCAATATATATCTGGTGATATCTCGGGTGCTATTAGAGATAGCGCAATAAACCAAAGTGAATTATCTGCAGGAGGCCCTGGAGCATGAATCTGTGCAGCGGGAACGACCTCGGTCCACCAGGGGCCGAGAAAACCACAGTCTCATTGGGCCGGACACTCAGGGTCAGGGAAAAATCCAATATATATCTGGTGATATCTCGGGTGCTATTAGAGATAGCGCAAGGAATCAAAGTGCATTGTCTGCAGGAAGCCCTGACACATGAATCTGTGCAGCGGGAACGACCTCGGACCACCAGGGGCCTAGAAAACCACAGTCTCATGGGGCCGGACACTCAGGGTCAGGGGAAAATCCAATATATATCTGGTGATATCTCGGGTGCTATTACAGATAGCGCAATAAATCAAAGTGCATTGCCTGTAGGAGGCCCTGCCGGATGAATCTGTGCAGCGGGAGCGACCTCGGAACACCAGGGGCCGAGAAAACGAACGTCTCATGGGGCCGGACGCTCAGGGTCAGTGAAAAATCCAATATATATCTGGTGATATCTCGGGTTCTATTACATATAGCGCAATAAATCAAAGCGCATTGTCTGTAGGAGGCCCTGGCGCATGAATCTGTGCAGCGGGAACGACCTCGGACCACTAGGGGCCGAGAAAACCACCGTCTCATGGGGCCGGACACTCAGGGTCGGGGAAAAATCCAATATAATTCTGGTGATATCTCGGGTGCTATTAGAGATAGAGCAATAAAGCAAAGTGAGTTATCTGCAGGAGGCCCTGGCGCATGAATGTGTGCAGCGGGAACGACCTCGGACCACCAGGAGCCGAGGAAACCGCAGTCTCATGGGGCCGGACACTCAGGGTCAGGGAAAAATCCAATATATATCTGGTGATATCTCGGGTGCTATTAGATACAGCGCAATAAACCAAAGTGAATTATCTGCAGGAGGCCCTGGCGCATGAATCTGGGCAGCGGGAACGACCTCGGACCACCAGGGGCCGAGAAAACTACAGTCTAATGGGGCCGGACACTCACGGTCAGGGGAAAATCCAATATATATCTGGTGATATCTCGGGTGCTATTAGATACAGCGCAATAAACCAAAGTGAATTATCTGCAAGAGGCCCTGGCGCATGCATCTGTGCAGCGGGAACGACCTCGGACCACCAGGGGCCGAGAAAACCACCGTCTCATGGGGCCGGACACTCAGAGTCAGGGGAAAATCCAAAATATATCTGGTGATATCTCGGGTGCTATTAGAGATAGCGCAATAAAGCAAAGTGAATTATCTGCAGGAGGCCCTGGCGCATGAATCTGTGCAGCGGGAACGACCTCGGTCCACCAGGGGCCGAGAAAACCACAGTCTCATTGGGCCGGACACTCAGGGTCAGGGAAAAATCCAATATATATCTGGTGATATCCCGGGTGCTATTACATATAGCGCAATAAATCAAAGTGCATTGTCTGTAGGAGGCCCTGGCGCATGAATCTGTGCAGCGGGAACGACCTCGGTCCACCAGGGGCCGCGAAAACCACCGTCTCATGGGGCTGGACACTCAGGGTGAGGGAAATATCCAATATATATCTGGTGATATCTCGGGTGCTATTACAGATGGCGCAATAAATCAAATTGCATTGTCTGTAGGAGGCCCTGGCGCATGAATCTGTGCAGCGGGAACGACCTCGGACCACCAGGGGCCGAGAAAACCACAGTCTCATGGGGCCGGACACACAGGGTCAGGGTAAAATCCAATATATCTGGTGATATCTCGGGTGCTATTAGATACAGCGCAATAAACCAAAGTGAATTATCTGCAGGAGGCCCTGGCGCATGAATCTGGGCAGCGGGAACGACCTTGGACCACCAGGGGCCGAGAAAACCACCGTCTCATGGGGCCGGACACTCAGAGTCAGGGGAAAATCCAATATATATCTGGTGATATCTCGGGTGCTATTAGAGATTGCGCAATAAACCAAAGTGAATTATCTGCAGGAGGCCCTGGCGCATGAATCTGTGCAACGGGAACGACCTCGGACCACCAGGGGCCGAAAAAACCACAGTCTCATGGGGCCGGACACTCAGGGTCAGGGTAAAATCCAATATATATCTGGTGATATCTTGGGTGCTATTAGAGATAGCGCAATAAACCAAAGTGAATTATCTGCAGGAGGCCCTGGCGCATGAATCTGTGCAGCTGGAACGACCTCGGACCACCATGGGCCGAGAAAACCGCAGTCTCATGGGGCCGGACACTCAGGGTCAGGGAAAAATCCAATATATATCTGGTGATATCTCGGATGCTATTAGAGATAGCGCAATAAATCAAAGTGCATTGTCTGTAGGAGGCCCTGGCGCATGAATCTGTGCAGCGGGAACGACCTCGGACAACCAGGGGCGAGACAACCACCGTCTCATGGGGCCGGACACTCAGGGTCAGGGTAAAATCCAATATATATCTGGTGATATCTCGGGTGCTATTACAGATAGCGCAATAAACCAAAGTGCATTGTCTGCAGGAAGCCCTGGCGCATGATTCTGTGCAGCGGGAACGACCTCCGACCACCAGGGGCCCAGAAAACGACCGTCTCATGGGGCCGCACACTCAGGGTCAGTGAAAAATCCAATATATATCTGGTGATATCTCGGGTGCTATTACAGATAGCGCAATAAATCAAAGTGCATTGTCTGTAGGAGGCCCTGGCGCATGAATCTGTGCAGCGGGAACTACCTCGGACGACCAGGGGCCGAGAAAACCACAGTCTCATGGGGCCGGAAACTCAGGGTCAGGGGAAAATCCTATATATATCTGGTGATATCTCGGGTGCTATTAGAGATAGCGCAATAAATCAAAGTGCATTGTCTATAGGCGGCCCTGGCGCATGAATCTGTGCAGCGGGAACGACCTCGGACCACGAGGGGCCGTGAAAACCACAGTCTCATGGGGCCGGGCACTCAGGGTCAGGGGAAAATCCAATATATATCTGGTGATATCTCGGGTGCTATTAGAGATAGCGCAATAAACCAAAGTGAATTATCTGCAGGAGGCCCTGGCGCATGAATCTGTGCAGCGGGAACGACCTCGGACCACCAGGGGCCGAGAAAACCACCGTCTCATGGGGCCGGACACTCTGGGTCAGGGAAAAATCCAATATATATGTGGTGATATCTCGTGTGCTATTACAGATAGCGCAATAAATCAAAGTGCATTGTCTGTAGGAGGCCCTGGCGCATGAACCTGTGCAGCGGGAACGACCTCGGACCACCAGGGGCCGAGAAAATCAACGTCTCATGGAGCCGGACACTCAGGGTCAGGGAAAAATAAAATATATATGTGGTGATATATCGGGTGCTATTACAGATAGCGCAATAAATCAAAGTGCATTGTCTGTAGGAGGCCCTGGCGCATGAATCTGTGCAGCGGGAACGACCTCGGACCACCATGGGCCGAGAAAATTACTGATATTCGGAATCCATCACCCAAGGTCATGTAAAAATCCAGCATATATCTGGTGATATCTCGGGTGCTATTACAGATAGCGCAATAAATCAAAGTGCATTGTCTGTAGGAGGCCCTGGCGCATGAATCTGTGCAGCGGGAACGACCTCGGACCACCAGTGGCCGAGAAAACCACCGTCTCATGGGGCCGGACACTCAGGGTCAGGGAAAAATAAAATATATATGTGGTGATATATCGGGTGCTATTACAGATAGCGCAATAAATCAAAGTGCATTGTCTCTAGGAGGCCCTGGCGCATGAATCTGTGCAGCGGGAACGACCTCGGACCACCAGGGGCCGTGAAAACTACAGTCTCATGCGGCCGGACACTCAGGGTCTCGGGAAAATCCAATATATATCTGGTGATATCTCGGGTCCTATTACAGATAGCGAAATAAATCAAAGTGCATTGTCTGTAGGAGGGCCTGGCGCATGAATCTGTACAGCGGGAACGACCTCGAACCACCAGGGGCCGAAAAAACCACAGTCTCATGGGGCCGGACACTCAGGGTCAGGGGAAAATCCAATATATATCTGGTGATATCTCGGGTGCTATAAGAGATAGCGCAATAAACGAAAGTGAATTATCTGCAGGAGGCCCTGGCGCATGAATCTGTGCAGCGGGTACGACCTCGGAACACCAGGGGCCGAGAAAACCACCGTCTCATGGGGCTGGACACTCAGGGTGAGGGAAATATCCAATATATATCTGGTGATATCTCGGGTGCTATTACAGATGGCGCAATAAATCAAAGTGCATTGTCTGTAGGAGGCCCTGGCGAATGAATCTGTGCAGCGGGAACAACCTCGGACCACCAGGGGCCGAGAAAACCACAGTCTCATGGGGCCGGACACTCAGGGTCAGGGGAAAATCCAATATATATATGGTGATATCTCGGGTGCTGTTAGATACAGCGCAATAAACCAAAGTCAATTATCTGCAAGAGGCCCTGGCGCATGCATCTGTGCAGCGGGAACGACCTCGGACCACCAGGGGCCGAGAAAACTACAGTCTCATGGGGCCGGACTCTCAGGGTCAGGGGAAAATCCAATATATATCTGGTCATATCTCGGTTGCTATTACAGATAGAGCAATAAATCAAAGTGCATTGTCTGTAGTATGCCCTGGCACATGAATCTGTGCAGCGGGAACAACCTCGGACCACCAGGGGCCGAGAAAACCACAGTCTCGTGGGGCCGGACACTCAGGGTCAGGGCAAAAGCCAATATATATCTGTTGATATCTCGGGTGCTATTAGATACAGCGCAATAAACCAAAGTGAATTATCTGCAGGAGGCCCTGGCGCATGAATCTGGGCAGCGGGAACGACCTCGGACCACCAGGGGCCGAGAAAACCACAGTCTAATGGGGCCGGACACTCAGGGTCAGGGGAAAATCCAATATATATCTGGTGATATCTCGGGTGCTATTAGATACAGCGCAATAAACCAAAGTGTATTATCTGCAAGAGGCCCGGGCGCATGCATCTGTGCAGCGGGAACGACATCGGACCACCAGGGGCCGAGAAAACCACCGTCTCATGGGGCCGGACACTCAGAGTCAGGGGAAAATCCAATATATATCTGGTGATATCTCGGGTGCTATTAGAGATAGCGCAATAAACCAAAGTGAATTATCTGCAGGAGGCCCTGGCGCATGAATCTGTGCAGCGGGAACGACCTCGGTCCACCAGGGGCCGAGAAAACCACCGTCTCATGGGGCTGGACACTCAGGGTGAGGGAAATATCCAATATATATCTGGTGATATCTCGTGTGCTATTACAGATAGCGCAATAAATCAAAGTGCATTGTCTGTAGGAGGCCCTGGCGCATGAATCTGTGCAGCGGGAACGACCTCGGACCACCAGGGGCCGAGGAGACTACCGTCTCATGGCGCCGGCCACTCAGGGTCAGGGGAAAATCCAATATATATCTGGTGATATCTCGGGTGCTATTAGACATAGCGCAATAAGCCAAAGGGAATTATCTGCAGGAGGCCCTGGCGCATGCATCTGTGCAGCGGGAACGACCTAGGACCACCAGGGGCCGAGAAAACCACCGTCTCATGGGGCCGGACACTCAGGGTGAGGGAAAAATCCAATATATATCTGGTGATATCTCGGGTGCTATTAGAGATAGCGCAAGAAATCAAAGTGCATTGTCTGTAGGAGGCCCTGGCGCATGAATCTGTCCAGCGGGAACGACCTCGGACCGCCAGGGGCCGAGAAAACCACAGTCTCATGGGGCCGGACGCTCAGGGTCAGGGGAAAATCCAATATATATCTCGTGATATCTCGGGTGCTATTAGATACAGCGCAATAAACCAAAGTGAATTATCTGCAGGAGGCCCTGGCGCATGAATCTGTGCAGCGGGAACGACCTCGGACCACCGGGGGCCGAGAAAACCGCAGTCTCATGGGGCCGGACACTCAGGGTCAGGGAAAAATCCAATATATATCTGGTGATATCTCGGGTGCTATTAGAGATAGCGCAATAAACCAAAGTGAATTATCTGCAGGATGCCCTGGTGCATGAATCTGTGCAGCGGGAACGACCTAGGACCACCAGGGGCCGAGAAAACCACCGTCTCATGGGGCTGGACACTCAGGGTCAGGGGAAAATGCAATATATATCTGGTGATATGTCGGGTGCTATTACAGATAGCGCAATAACTCAAAGTGCATTGTCTGGAGGAGGCCCTGGCGCATGAATCTGGGCAGCGGGAACGACCTCGGACCACCAGGGGCCGAGAAAACCACAGTCTCATGGGGCCGGACTCTCAGGGTCAGGGGAAAATCCAATATATATCTGGTAATATCTCGGGTGCTATTAGATACAGCGCAATAAACCAAAGTGAATTATCTGCAGGAGGCCCTGGCGCATGAATGTGTGCAGCGGGAACGACCTCGGACCACCAGGGGCCGAGAAAACCACCGTCTCATGGGGCTGGACACTCAGGGTGAGGGAAATATCCAATATATATCTGGTGATATCTCGGGTGCTATTACAGATAGCGCAATAAATCAAAGTGCATTGTCTGTAGGAGGCCCTGGCGCATGAACCTGTGCAGCGGGAACGACCTGGGACCACCAGGGGCCGAGAAAACTACAGTCTCATGGGGCCGGACACTCAGGGTCAGGGAAAAATGCAATATATATCTGGTGATATGTCGGGTGCTATTACAGATAGCGCAATAAATCAAAGTGCATTGTCTGGAGGAGGCCCTGGCGCATCAATCTGGGCAGCGGGTACGACCTCGGACCACCAGGGGCCGAGAAAACCACAGTCTCATGGGGCCGGACACTCAGGGTCAGGGGAAAATCCAATATATATCTGGTGATATCTCGGGTGCTGTTAGATACAGCGCAATAAACCAAAGTCAATTATCTGCCAGAGGCCCTGGCGCATGCATCTGTGCAGCGGGAACGAGCTCGGACCACCAGGGGCCGAGAAAACTACAGTCTCATGGGGCCGGACTCTCAGGGTCAGGGGAAAATCCAATATATATCTGGTGATATCTCGGTTGCTATTACAGATAGAGCAATAAATCAAAGTGCATTGTCTGGAGGATGCCCTGGCGCATGAATCTGTGCAGCGGGAACAACCTCGGACCACCAGGGGCCGAGAAAACCACAGTCTCATGGGGCCGGACACTCAGGGTCAGGGCAAAAGCCAATATATATCTGTTGATATCTCGGGTGCTATTAGATACAGCGCAATAAACCAAAGTGAATTATCTGCAGGAGGCCCTGGCGCATGAATCTGGGCAGCGGGAACGACCTCGGAACACCAGGGGCCGAGAAAACCACAGTCTAATGGGGCCGGACACTCAGGGTCAGGGCAAAAGCCAATATATATCTGTTGATATCTTGGGTGCTATTAGATACAGCGCAATAAACCAAAGTGAATTATCTGCAGGAGGCCCTGGCGCATGAATCTGGGCAGCGGGAACGACCTCGGAACACCAGGGGCCGAGAAAACCACAGTGTAATGGGGCCGGACACTCAGGGTCAGGGGAAAATCCAATATATATCTGGTGATATCTCGGGTGCTATTAGATACAGCGCAATAAACCAAAGTGAATTATCTGCAAGAGGCCCGGGCGCATGCATCTGTGCAGCGGGAACGACATCGGACCACCAGGGGCCGAGAAAACCACCGTCTCATGGGGCTGGACACTCAGGGTCAGGGGAAAATCCAATATATATCTGGTGATATGTCGGGTGCTATTACAGATAGCGCAATAACTCAAAGTGCATTGTCTGGAGGAGGCCCTGGCGCATGCATCTGGGCAGCGGGAACGACCTCGGACGACCAGGGGCCGAGAAAACCACCGTCTCATGGGGCCGGAAACTCAGGGTCAGAGAAAAATCCAATATATATCTTGTGATATCCCGGGTGCTATTAGAGATAGCGCAATAAACCAAAGTGAATTGTCTGCAGGAGGCCCTGGCGCATGAATCTGTGCAGCGGGAGCGACCTCGGACCACCAGGGGCCGAGAAAACCGCAGTCTCATGGGGCCGGACACTCAGGGTCAGGGAAAAATCCAATATATATCTGGTGATATCTCGGGTGCTATTAGAGATAGGGCAATAAACCAAAGTGAATTATCTGCAAGAGGCCCGGGCGCATGCATCTGTGCAGCGGGAACGACATCGGACCACCAGGGGCCGAGAAAACCACCGTCTCATGGGGCCGGACACTCAGAGTCAGGGTAAAATCCAATATATAGCTGGTGATATCTCGGGTGCTATTAGAGATAGCGCAATAAACCAAAGTGAATTATCTGCAGGAGGCCCTGGCGCATGAATATGTGCAGCGGGAACGACCTCGGTCCACCAGGGGCCGAGAAAACCACCGTCTCATGGGGCTGGACGCTCAGGGTGAGGGAAATATCCAATATATATCTGGTGATATCTCGGGTGCTATTACAGATAGCGCAATAAATCAAAGTGCATTGTCTGTAGGAGGCCCTAGCGCATGAATCTGTGCAGCGGGAACGACCTCGGAACACCAGGGGCCGAGAAAACCACCGTCTCATGGGGCTGGACACTCAGGGTGAGGGAAATATCCAATATATATCTGGTGATATCTCGGGTGCTATTACAGATAGCGCAATAAATCAAAGTGCATTGTCTGTAGGAGGCCGCGGCGCAGGATTCTGTGCAGCGGAAACGACCTCGGACCACCAGGGGCCGAAAAAACCACAGTCTCATGGGGCCGGACACTCAGGGTCAGGGTAAAATCCAATATATATCTGGTGATATCTTGGGTGCTATTAGAGATAGCGCAATAAACCAAAGTGAATTATCTGCAGGAGGCCCTGGCGCATGAATCTGTGCAGCTGGAACGACCTCGGACCACCATGGGCCGAGAAAACCGCAGTCTCATGGGGCCGGACACTCAGGGTCAGGGAAAAATCCAATATATATCTGGTGATATCTCGGATGCTATTAGAGATAGCGCAATAAATCAAAGTGCATTGTCTGTAGGAGGCCCTGGCGCATGAATCTGTGCAGCGGGAACGACCTCGGACAACCAGGGGCGAGACAACCACCGTCTCATGGGGCCGGACACTCAGGGTCAGGGTAAAATCCAATATATATCTGGTGATATCTCGGGTGCTATTACAGATAGCGCAATAAACCAAAGTGCATTGTCTGCAGGAAGCCCTGGCGCATGATTCTGTGCAGCGGGAACGACCTCCGACCACCAGGGGCCCAGAAAACGACCGTCTCATGGGGCCGCACACTCAGGGTCAGTGAAAAATCCAATATATATCTGGTGATATCTCGGGTGCTATTACAGATAGCGCAATAAATCAAAGTGCATTGTCTGTAGGAGGCCCTGGCGCATGAATCTGTGCAGCGGGAACTACCTCGGACGACCAGGGGCCGAGAAAACCACAGTCTCATGGGGCCGGAAACTCAGGGTCAGGGGAAAATCCTATATATATCTGGTGATATCTCGGGTGCTATTAGAGATAGCGCAATAAATCAAAGTGCATTGTCTATAGGCGGCCCTGGCGCATGAATCTGTGCAGCGGGAACGACCTCGGACCACGAGGGGCCGTGAAAACCACAGTCTCATGGGGCCGGGCACTCAGGGTCAGGGGAAAATCCAATATATATCTGGTGATATCTCGGGTGCTATTAGAGATAGCGCAATAAACCAAAGTGAATTATCTGCAGGAGGCCCTGGCGCATGAATCTGTGCAGCGGGAACGACCTCGGACCACCAGGGGCCGAGAAAACCACCGTCTCATGGGGCCGGACACTCTGGGTCAGGGAAAAATCCAATATATATGTGGTGATATCTCGTGTGCTATTACAGATAGCGCAATAAATCAAAGTGCATTGTCTGTAGGAGGCCCTGGCGCATGAACCTGTGCAGCGGGAACGACCTCGGACCACCAGGGGCCGAGAAAATCAACGTCTCATGGAGCCGGACACTCAGGGTCAGGGAAAAATAAAATATATATGTGGTGATATATCGGGTGCTATTACAGATAGCGCAATAAATCAAAGTGCATTGTCTGTAGGAGGCCCTGGCGCATGAATATGTGCAGCGGGAACGACCTCGGTCCACCAGGGGCCGAGAAAACCACCGTCTCATGGGGCTGGACGCTCAGGGTGAGGGAAATATCCAATATATATCTGGTGATATCTCGGGTGCTATTACAGATAGCGCAATAAATCAAAGTGCATTGTCTGTAGGAGGCCCTAGCGCATGAATCTGTGCAGCGGGAACGACCTCGGAACACCAGGGGCCGAGAAAACCACCGTCTCATGGGGCTGGACACTCAGGGTGAGGGAAATATCCAATATATATCTGGTGATATCTCGGGTGCTATTACAGATAGCGCAATAAATCAAAGTGCATTGTCTGTAGGAGGCCGCGGCGCAGGATTCTGTGCAGCGGAAACGACCTCGGACCACCAGGGGCCGAAAAAACCACAGTCTCATGGGGCCGGACACTCAGGGTCAGGGTAAAATCCAATATATATCTGGTGATATCTTGGGTGCTATTAGAGATAGCGCAATAAACCAAAGTGAATTATCTGCAGGAGGCCCTGGCGCATGAATCTGTGCAGCTGGAACGACCTCGGACCACCATGGGCCGAGAAAACCGCAGTCTCATGGGGCCGGACACTCAGGGTCAGGGAAAAATCCAATATATATCTGGTGATATCTCGGATGCTATTAGAGATAGCGCAATAAATCAAAGTGCATTGTCTGTAGGAGGCCCTGGCGCATGAATCTGTGCAGCGGGAACGACCTCGGACAACCAGGGGCGAGACAACCACCGTCTCATGGGGCCGGACACTCAGGGTCAGGGTAAAATCCAATATATATCTGGTGATATCTCGGGTGCTATTACAGATAGCGCAATAAACCAAAGTGCATTGTCTGCAGGAAGCCCTGGCGCATGATTCTGTGCAGCGGGAACGACCTCCGACCACCAGGGGCCCAGAAAACGACCGTCTCATGGGGCCGCACACTCAGGGTCAGTGAAAAATCCAATATATATCTGGTGATATCTCGGGTGCTATTACAGATAGCGCAATAAATCAAAGTGCATTGTCTGTAGGAGGCCCTGGCGCATGAATCTGTGCAGCGGGAACTACCTCGGACGACCAGGGGCCGAGAAAACCACAGTCTCATGGGGCCGGAAACTCAGGGTCAGGGGAAAATCCTATATATATCTGGTGATATCTCGGGTGCTATTAGAGATAGCGCAATAAATCAAAGTGCATTGTCTATAGGCGGCCCTGGCGCATGAATCTGTGCAGCGGGAACGACCTCGGACCACGAGGGGCCGTGAAAACCACAGTCTCATGGGGCCGGGCACTCAGGGTCAGGGGAAAATCCAATATATATCTGGTGATATCTCGGGTGCTATTAGAGATAGCGCAATAAACCAAAGTGAATTATCTGCAGGAGGCCCTGGCGCATGAATCTGTGCAGCGGGAACGACCTCGGACCACCAGGGGCCGAGAAAACCACCGTCTCATGGGGCCGGACACTCTGGGTCAGGGAAAAATCCAATATATATGTGGTGATATCTCGTGTGCTATTACAGATAGCGCAATAAATCAAAGTGCATTGTCTGTAGGAGGCCCTGGCGCATGAACCTGTGCAGCGGGAACGACCTCGGACCACCAGGGGCCGAGAAAATCAACGTCTCATGGAGCCGGACACTCAGGGTCAGGGAAAAATAAAATATATATGTGGTGATATATCGGGTGCTATTACAGATAGCGCAATAAATCAAAGTGCATTGTCTGTAGGAGGCCCTGGCGCATGAATCTGTGCAGCGGGAACGACCTCGGACCACCATGGGCCGAGAAAATTACTGATATTCGGAATCCATCACCCAAGGTCATGTAAAAATCCAGCATATATCTGGTGATATCTCGGGTGCTATTACAGATAGCGCAATAAATCAAAGTGCATTGTCTGTAGGAGGCCCTGGCGCATGAATCTGTGCAGCGGGAACGACCTCGGACCACCAGTGGCCGAGAAAACCACCGTCTCATGGGGCCGGACACTCAGGGTCAGGGAAAAATAAAATATATATGTGGTGATATATCGGGTGCTATTACAGATAGCGCAATAAATCAAAGTGCATTGTCTGTAGGAGGCCCTGGCGCATGAATCTGTGCAGCGGGAACGACCTCGGACCACCAGGGGCCGTGAAAACTACAGTCTCATGCGGCCGGACACTCAGGGTCTCGGGAAAATCCAATATATATCTGGTGATATCTCGGGTGCTATAAGAGATAGCGCAATAAACGAAAGTGAATTATCTGCAGGAGGCCCTGGCGCATGAATCTGTGCAGCGGGTACGACCTCGGAACACCAGGGGCCGAGAAAACCACCGTCTCATGGGGCTGGACACTCAGGGTGAGGGAAATATCCAATATATATCTGGTGATATCTCGGGTGCTATTACAGATGGCGCAATAAATCAAAGTGCATTGTCTGTAGGAGGCCCTGGCGAATGAATCTGTGCAGCGGGAACAACCTCGGACCACCAGGGGCCGAGAAAACCACAGTCTCATGGGGCCGGACACTCAGGGTCAGGGGAAAATCCAATATATATATGGTGATATCTCGGGTGCTGTTAGATACAGCGCAATAAACCAAAGTCAATTATCTGCAAGAGGCCCTGGCGCATGCATCTGTGCAGCGGGAACGACCTCGGACCACCAGGGGCCGAGAAAACTACAGTCTCATGGGGCCGGACTCTCAGGGTCAGGGGAAAATCCAATATATATCTGGTCATATCTCGGTTGCTATTACAGATAGAGCAATAAATCAAAGTGCATTGTCTGTAGTATGCCCTGGCACATGAATCTGTGCAGCGGGAACAACCTCGGACCACCAGGGGCCGAGAAAACCACAGTCTCGTGGGGCCGGACACTCAGGGTCAGGGCAAAAGCCAATATATATCTGTTGATATCTCGGGTGCTATTAGATACAGCGCAATAAACCAAAGTGAATTATCTGCAGGAGGCCCTGGCGCATGAATCTGGGCAGCGGGAACGACCTCGGACCACCAGGGGCCGAGAAAACCACAGTCTAATGGGGCCGGACACTCAGGGTCAGGGGAAAATCCAATATATATCTGGTGATATCTCGGGTGCTATTAGATACAGCGCAATAAACCAAAGTGTATTATCTGCAAGAGGCCCGGGCGCATGCATCTGTGCAGCGGGAACGACATCGGACCACCAGGGGCCGAGAAAACCACCGTCTCATGGGGCCGGACACTCAGAGTCAGGGGAAAATCCAATATATATCTGGTGATATCTCGGGTGCTATTAGAGATAGCGCAATAAACCAAAGTGAATTATCTGCAGGAGGCCCTGGCGCATGAATCTGTGCAGCGGGAACGACCTCGGTCCACCAGGGGCCGAGAAAACCACCGTCTCATGGGGCTGGACACTCAGGGTGAGGGAAATATCCAATATATATCTGGTGATATCTCGTGTGCTATTACAGATAGCGCAATAAATCAAAGTGCATTGTCTGTAGGAGGCCCTGGCGCATGAATCTGTGCAGCGGGAACGACCTCGGACCACCAGGGGCCGAGGAGACTACCGTCTCATGGCGCCGGCCACTCAGGGTCAGGGGAAAATCCAATATATATCTGGTGATATCTCGGGTGCTATTAGACATAGCGCAATAAGCCAAAGGGAATTATCTGCAGGAGGCCCTGGCGCATGCATCTGTGCAGCGGGAACGACCTAGGACCACCAGGGGCCGAGAAAACCACCGTCTCATGGGGCCGGACACTCAGGGTGAGGGAAAAATCCAATATATATCTGGTGATATCTCGGGTGCTATTAGAGATAGCGCAAGAAATCAAAGTGCATTGTCTGTAGGAGGCCCTGGCGCATGAATCTGTCCAGCGGGAACGACCTCGGACCGCCAGGGGCCGAGAAAACCACAGTCTCATGGGGCCGGACGCTCAGGGTCAGGGGAAAATCCAATATATATCTCGTGATATCTCGGGTGCTATTAGATACAGCGCAATAAACCAAAGTGAATTATCTGCAGGAGGCCCTGGCGCATGAATCTGTGCAGCGGGAACGACCTCGGACCACCGGGGGCCGAGAAAACCGCAGTCTCATGGGGCCGGACACTCAGGGTCAGGGAAAAATCCAATATATATCTGGTGATATCTCGGGTGCTATTAGAGATAGCGCAATAAACCAAAGTGAATTATCTGCAGGATGCCCTGGTGCATGAATCTGTGCAGCGGGAACGACCTAGGACCACCAGGGGCCGAGAAAACCACCGTCTCATGGGGCTGGACACTCAGGGTCAGGGGAAAATGCAATATATATCTGGTGATATGTCGGGTGCTATTACAGATAGCGCAATAACTCAAAGTGCATTGTCTGGAGGAGGCCCTGGCGCATGAATCTGGGCAGCGGGAACGACCTCGGACCACCAGGGGCCGAGAAAACCACAGTCTCATGGGGCCGGACTCTCAGGGTCAGGGGAAAATCCAATATATATCTGGTAATATCTCGGGTGCTATTAGATACAGCGCAATAAACCAAAGTGAATTATCTGCAGGAGGCCCTGGCGCATGAATGTGTGCAGCGGGAACGACCTCGGACCACCAGGGGCCGAGAAAACCACCGTCTCATGGGGCTGGACACTCAGGGTGAGGGAAATATCCAATATATATCTGGTGATATCTCGGGTGCTATTACAGATAGCGCAATAAATCAAAGTGCATTGTCTGTAGGAGGCCCTGGCGCATGAACCTGTGCAGCGGGAACGACCTGGGACCACCAGGGGCCGAGAAAACTACAGTCTCATGGGGCCGGACACTCAGGGTCAGGGAAAAATGCAATATATATCTGGTGATATGTCGGGTGCTATTACAGATAGCGCAATAAATCAAAGTGCATTGTCTGGAGGAGGCCCTGGCGCATCAATCTGGGCAGCGGGTACGACCTCGGACCACCAGGGGCCGAGAAAACCACAGTCTCATGGGGCCGGACACTCAGGGTCAGGGGAAAATCCAATATATATCTGGTGATATCTCGGGTGCTGTTAGATACAGCGCAATAAACCAAAGTCAATTATCTGCCAGAGGCCCTGGCGCATGCATCTGTGCAGCGGGAACGAGCTCGGACCACCAGGGGCCGAGAAAACTACAGTCTCATGGGGCCGGACTCTCAGGGTCAGGGGAAAATCCAATATATATCTGGTGATATCTCGGTTGCTATTACAGATAGAGCAATAAATCAAAGTGCATTGTCTGGAGGATGCCCTGGCGCATGAATCTGTGCAGCGGGAACAACCTCGGACCACCAGGGGCCGAGAAAACCACAGTCTCATGGGGCCGGACACTCAGGGTCAGGGCAAAAGCCAATATATATCTGTTGATATCTCGGGTGCTATTAGATACAGCGCAATAAACCAAAGTGAATTATCTGCAGGAGGCCCTGGCGCATGAATCTGGGCAGCGGGAACGACCTCGGAACACCAGGGGCCGAGAAAACCACAGTCTAATGGGGCCGGACACTCAGGGTCAGGGCAAAAGCCAATATATATCTGTTGATATCTCGGGTGCTATTAGATACAGCGCAATAAACCAAAGTGAATTATCTGCAGGAGGCCCTGGCGCATGAATCTGGGCAGCGGGAACGACCTCGGAACACCAGGGGCCGAGAAAACCACAGTGTAATGGGGCCGGACACTCAGGGTCAGGGGAAAATCCAATATATATCTGGTGATATCTCGGGTGCTATTAGATACAGCGCAATAAACCAAAGTGAATTATCTGCAAGAGGCCCGGGCGCATGCATCTGTGCAGCGGGAACGACATCGGACCACCAGGGGCCGAGAAAACCACCGTCTCATGGGGCTGGACACTCAGGGTCAGGGGAAAATCCAATATATATCTGGTGATATGTCGGGTGCTATTACAGATAGCGCAATAACTCAAAGTGCATTGTCTGGAGGAGGCCCTGGCGCATGCATCTGGGCAGCGGGAACGACCTCGGACGACCAGGGGCCGAGAAAACCACCGTCTCATGGGGCCGGAAACTCAGGGTCAGAGAAAAATCCAATATATATCTTGTGATATCCCGGGTGCTATTAGAGATAGCGCAATAAACCAAAGTGAATTGTCTGCAGGAGGCCCTGGCGCATGAATCTGTGCAGCGGGAGCGACCTCGGACCACCAGGGGCCGAGAAAACCGCAGTCTCATGGGGCCGGACACTCAGGGTCAGGGAAAAATCCAATATATATCTGGTGATATCTCGGGTGCTATTAGAGATAGGGCAATAAACCAAAGTGAATTATCTGCAAGAGGCCCGGGCGCATGCATCTGTGCAGCGGGAACGACATCGGACCACCAGGGGCCGAGAAAACCACCGTCTCATGGGGCCGGACACTCAGAGTCAGGGTAAAATCCAATATATAGCTGGTGATATCTCGGGTGCTATTAGAGATAGCGCAATAAACCAAAGTGAATTATCTGCAGGAGGCCCTGGCGCATGAATATGTGCAGCGGGAACGACCTCGGTCCACCAGGGGCCGAGAAAACCACCGTCTCATGGGGCTGGACGCTCAGGGTGAGGGAAATATCCAATATATATCTGGTGATATCTCGGGTGCTATTACAGATAGCGCAATAAATCAAAGTGCATTGTCTGTAGGAGGCCCTAGCGCATGAATCTGTGCAGCGGGAACGACCTCGGAACACCAGGGGCCGAGAAAACCACCGTCTCATGGGGCTGGACACTCAGGGTGAGGGAAATATCCAATATATATCTGGTGATATCTCGGGTGCTATTACAGATAGCGCAATAAATCAAAGTGCATTGTCTGTAGGAGGCCGCGGCGCAGGATTCTGTGCAGCGGAAACGACCTCGGACCACCAGGGGCCGAGAAAATCACTGTCTCATGGGGCCGGACTGTCAGGGTCAGGGAAAAATCCAATATATATCTGGTGATATCTCGGGTGCTATTAGAGATAGCGCAATAAACCAAAGTGAATTATCTGCAGGATGCCCTGGCGCATGAATCTGTGCAGCGGGAACGACCTCGGAACACCAGGGGCCGAGAAAACCACAGTCTCATGGGGCCGGACACTCAGGGTCAGGGGAAAATCCAATATATATCTGGTGATATCTCGGGTGCTATTACAGATAGCGCAATAAATCAAAGTGCATTGTCTGTAGGAGGCCGTGGCGCAGGATTCTGTGCAGCGGAAACGACCTCGGACCACCAGGGGCCGAGAAAACCACAGTCTCATAGGGCCGGACACTCAGGGTCAGGGAAAAATGCAATATATATCTGGTGATACGTCGGGTGCTATTACAGATAGCGCAATAAATCAAAGTGCATTGTCTGGAGGAGGCCCTGGCGCATCAATCTGGGCAGCGGGAACGACCTCGGACCACCAGGGGCCGAGAAAACCACAGTCTCATGGGGCCGGACTGTCAGGGTCAGGGAAAAATCCAATATATATCTGGTGATATCTCGGGTGCTATTAGAGATAGCGCAATAAACCAAAGTGAATTGTCTGCAGGATGCCCTGGCGCATGCATCTGTGCAGCGGGAACGACATCGGACCACCAGGGGCCGAGAATACCACCGTCTCATGGTGCTGGACACTCAGGGTCAGGGGAAAATCCAATATATATCTGGTGATATGTCGGGTGCTATTACAGATAGCGCAATAACTCAAAGTGCATTGTCTGGAGGAGGCCCTGGCGCATGAATCTGGGCAGCGGGAACGACCTCGGACCACCAGGGGCCGAGAAAACCACAGTCTCATGGGGCCGGACTCTCAGGGTCAGGGGAAAATCCAATATATATCTGGTAATATCTCGGGTGCTATTTGATACAGCGCAATAAACCAAAGTGAATTATCTGCAGGAGGCCCTGGCGCATGAATGTGTGCAGCGGGAACGACCTCGGACCACCAGGGGCCGAGAAAACCGCAGTCTCATGGGGCCGGACACTCAGGGTCAGGGAAAAATCCAATATATATCTGGTGATATCTCGGGTGCTATTAGAGATAGCGCAATAAACCAAAGTGAATTATCTGCAGGAGGCCCTGGCGCATGAATCTGTGCAGCGGGAACGTCCTCGGTCCACCAGGGGCCGTGAAAACCACCGTCTCATGGGGCCGGACACTCAGAGTCAGGGGAAATATCCAATATATATCTGGTGATATCTCGGGTGCTATTACAGATAGCGCAATAAATCAAAGTGCATTGTCTGTAGGAGGCCCTGGCGCATGAATCTGTGCAGCGGGAACGACCTCGGACCACCAGGGGCCGAGAAAGCCACAGTCTAATGGGGCCGGACACTCAGGGTCAGGGGAAAATCCAATATATATCTGGTGATATCTCGGGTGCTATTAGATACAGCGCAATAAACCAAAGTGAATTATCTGCAAGAGGCCCGGGCGCATGCATCTGTGCAGCGGGAACGACATCGAACCACCAAGGGCCGAGAAAACCACCGTCTCATGGGGCTGGACACTCAGGGTCAGGGGAAAATCCAATATATATCTGGTGATATGTCGGGTGCTATTACAGATAGCGCAATAACTCAAAGTGCATTGTCTGGAGGAGGCCCTGGCGCACGAATCTGGGCAGCGGGAACGACCTCGGACCACCAGGGGCCGAGAAAACCACAGTCTCATGGGGCCGGACTCTCAGGGTCAGGGGAAAATCCAATATATATCTGGTAATATCTCGGGTGCTATTAGATACAGCGCAATAAACCAAAGTGAATTATCTGCAGGAGGCCCTGGCGCATGAATGTGTGCAGCGGGAACGACCTGGGACCACCAGGGGCCGAGAAAACCGCAGTCTCATGGGGCCGGACACTCAGGGTCAGGGAAAAATCCAATATATATCTGGTGATATCTCGGGTGCTATTAGAGATAGCGCAATAAACCAAAGTGAATTATCTGCAAAAGGCCCGGGCGCATGCATCTGTGCAGCGGGAACGACATCGGACCACCAGGGGCCGAGAAAACCACCGTCTCATGGGGCCGGACACTCAGAGTCAGGGGAAAATCCAATATATATCTGGTGATATCTCGGGTGCTATTAGAGATAGCGCAATAAACCAAAGTGAATTATCTGCAGGAGGCCCTGGCGCATGAATATGTGCAGCGGGAACGACCTCGGTCCACCAGGGGCCGAGAAAACCACCGTCTCATGGGGCTGGACGCTCAGGGTGAGGGAAATATCCAATATATATCTGGTGATATCTCGGGTGCTATTACAGATAGCGCAATAAATCAAAGTGCATTGTCTGTAGGAGGCCCTAGCGCATGAACCTGTGCAGCGGGAACGACCTGGGACCACCAGGGGCCGAGAAAACTACAGTCTCATGGGGCCGGACACTCAGGGTCTGAGGAAAATCCAATATATATCTGGTGATATCTCGGGTGCTATTAGATACAGCGCAATAAACCAAAGTGAATTATCTGCAGGAGGCCCTGGAGCATGCATCTGTGCAGCGGGAACGACCTAGGACCACCAGGGGCCGAGAAAACCACCGTCTCATGGGGCTGGACACTCAGGGTGAGGGAAATATCCAATACATATCTGGTGATATCTCGGGTGCTATTACAGATAGCGCAATAAATCAAAGTGCATTGTCTGTAGGAGGCCGCGGCGCAGGATTCTGTGCAGCGGAAACGACCTCGGACCACCAGGGGCCGAGAAAATCACTGTCTCATGGGGCCGGACTGTCAGGGTCAGGGAAAAATCCAATATATATCTGGTGATATCTCGGGTGCTATTAGAGATAGCGCAATAAACCAAAGTGAATTATCTGCAGGATGCCCTGGCGCATGAATCTGTGCAGCGGGAACGACCTCGGAACACCAGGGGCCGAGAAAACCACAGTCTCATGGGGCCGGACACTCAGGGTCAGGGGAAAATCCAATATATATCTGGTGATATCTCGGGTGCTATTACAGATAGCGCAATAAATCAAAGTGCATTGTCTGTAGGAGGCCGTGGCGCAGGATTCTGTGCAGCGGAAACGACCTCGGACCACCAGGGGCCGAGAAAACCACAGTCTCATAGGGCCGGACACTCAGGGTCAGGGAAAAATGCAATATATATCTGGTGATATGTCGGGTGCTATTACAGATAGCGCAATAAATCAAAGTGCATTGTCTGGAGGAGGCCCTGGCGCATCAATCTGGGCAGCGGGAACGACCTCGGACCACCAGGGGCCGAGAAAACTACAGTCTCATGGGGCCGGACTGTCAGGGTCAGGGAAAAATCCAATATATATCTGGTGATATCTCGGGTGCTATTAGAGATAGCGCAATAAACCAAAGTGAATTATCTGCAGGATGCCCTGGCGCATGCATCTGTGCAGCGGGAACGACATCGGACCACCAGGGGCCGAGAAAACCACCGTCTCATGGGGCTGGACACTCAGGGTCAGGGGAAAATCCAATATATATCTGGTGATATGTCGGGTGCTATTACAGATAGCGCAATAACTCAAAGTGCATTGTCTGGAGGAGGCCCTGGCGCATGAATCTGGGCAGCGGGAACGACCTCGGACCACCAGGGGCCGAGAAAACCACAGTCTCATGGGGCCGGACTCTCAGGGTCAGGGGAAAATCCAATATATATCTGGTAATATCTCGGGTGCTATTAGATACAGCGCAATAAACCAAAGTGAATTATCTGCAGGAGGCCCTGGTGCATGAATCTGTGCAGCGGGAACGACCTCGGACCACCAGGGGCGAAGAAGACCACCGTCTCATGGCGCCGGCCACTCAGGGTCAGGGGAAAATCCAATATATATCTGGTGATATCTCGGGTGCTATTGGAGATAGCGCAATAAACCAAAGTGAATTATCTGCAAGAGGCCCTGGCGCATGCATCTGTGCAGCGGGAACGACCTCGGACCACCAGGGGCCGAGAAAACTACAGTCTCATGGGGCCGGACTCTCAGGGTCAGGGGAAAATCCAATATATATCTGGTGATATGTCGGGTGCTATTACAGATAGCGCAATAACTCAAAGTGCATTGTCTGGAGGAGGCCCTGGCGCATGAATCTGTGCAGCGGGAACAACCTCGGACCACCAGGGGCCGAGAAAACCACAGTCTCATGGGGCCGGACACTCAGGGTCAGGGCAAAAGCCAATATATATCTGTTGATATCTCGGGTGCTATTAGATACAGCGCAATAAACCAAAGTGAATTATCTGCAGGAGGCCCTGGCGCATGAATCTGGGCAGCGGGAACGACATCGGACCACCAGGGGCCGAGAAAGCCACCGTCTCATGGGGCCGGACACTCAGAGTCAGGGGAAAATCCAATATATATCTGGTGATATCTCGGGTGCTATTAGAGATAGCGCAATAAACCAAAGTGAATTATCTGCAGGAGGCCCTGGCGCATGAATATGTGCAGCGGGAACGACCTCGGTCCACCAGGGGCCGAGAAAACCACCGTCTCATGGGGCTGGACGCTCAGGGTGAGGGAAATATCCAATATATATCTGGTGATATCTCGGGTGCTATTACAGATAGCGCAATAAATCAAAGTGCATTGTCTGTAGGAGGCCCTAGCGCATGAACCTGTGCAGCGGGAACGACCTGGGACCACCAGGGGCCGAGAAAACTACAGTCTCATGGGGCCGGACACTCAGGGTCTGAGGAAAATCCAATATATATCTGGTGATATCTCGGGTGCTATTAGATACAGCGCAATAAACCAAAGTGAATTATCTGCAGGAGGCCCTGGAGCATGCATCTGTGCAGCGGGAACGACCTAGGACCACCAGGGGCCGAGAAAACTACCATCTCATGGGGCTGGACACTCAGGGTGAGGGAAATATCCAATATATATCTGGTGATATCTCGGGTGCTATTACAGATAGCGCAATAAATCAAAGTGCATTGTCTGTAGGAGGCCGCGGCGCAGGATTCTGTGCAGCGGAAACGACCTCGGACCACCAGGGGCCGAGAAAATCACTGTCTCATGGGGCCGGACTGTCAGGGTCAGGGAAAAATCCAATATATATCTGGTGATATCTCGGGTGCTATTAGAGATAGCGCAATAAACCAAAGTGAATTATCTGCAGGATGCCCTGGCGCATGAATCTGTGCAGCGGGAACGACCTCGGAACACCAGGGGCCGAGAAAACCACAGTCTCATGGGGCCGGACACTCAGGGTCAGGGGAAAATCCAATATATATCTGGTGATATCTCGGGTGCTATTACAGATAGCGCAATAAATCAAAGTGCATTGTCTGTAGGAGGCCGTGGCGCAGGATTCTGTGCAGCGGAAACGACCTCGGACCACCAGGGGCCGAGAAAACCACAGTCTCATAGGGCCGGACACTCAGGGTCAGGGAAAAATGCAATATATATCTGGTGATATGTCGGGTGCTATTACAGATAGCGCAATAAATCAAAGTGCATTGTCTGGAGGAGGCCCTGGCGCATCAATCTGGGCAGCGGGAACGACCTCGGACCACCAGGGGCCGAGAAAACCACAGTCTCATGGGGCCGGACTCTCAGGGTCAGGGGAAAATCCAATATATATCTGGTAATATCTCGGGTGCTATTAGATACAGCGCAATAAACCAAAGTGAATTATCTGCAGGAGGCCCTGGCGCATGAATGTGTGCAGCGGGAACGACCTCGGACCACCAGGGACCGAGAAAACCGCAGTTTCATGGGGCCGGACACTCAGGGTCAGGGAAAAATCCAATATATATCTGGTGATATCTCGGGTGCTATTAGAGATAGCGCAATAGACCAAAGTGAATTATCTGCAGAAGGCCCTGGCGCATGAATCTGTGCAGCGGGAACGACCTCGGACCACCAGGGGCCGAGAAAACCACCGTCTCATGGGGCCGGACACTCAGGGTCAGGGAAAAATGCAATATATATCTGGTCATATGTCGGGTGCTATTACAGATAGCGCAAGAAATCAAAGTGCATTGTCTGGAGGAGGCCCTGGCGCATGAATCTGGGCAGCGGGAACGACCTCGGACCACCAGGGGCCGAGAAAACCACAGTCTCATGGGGCCGGACACTCAGGGTCAGGGGAAAATCCAATATATATCTGGTGATATCTCGGGTGCTATTACAGATAGAGCAATAAATCAAAGTGCATTGTCTGTAGGATGCCCTGGCGCATGAATCTGTGCAGCGGGAACAACCTCGGACCACCAGGGGCCGAGAAAACCACAGTCTCATGGGGCCGGACACACAGGGTCAGGGCAAAAGCCAATATATATCTGTTGATATCTCGGGTGCTATTAGATACAGCGCAATAAACCAAAGTGAATTATCTGCAGGAGGCCCTGGCGCATGAATCTGGGCAACGGGAACGACCTCGGAACACCAGGGGCCGAGAAAACCACAGTCTAATGGGGCCGGACACTCAGGGTCAGGGGAAAATCCAATATATATCTGGTGATATCTCGGGTGCTATTAGATACAGCGCAATAAACCAAAGTGAATTATCTGCAAGAGGCGCGGGCGCATGAATCTGTGCAGCGGGAACAACCTCGGACCACCAGGGGCCGAGAAAACCACCGTCCCATGGGGCTGGACACTCAGGGTGAGGGAAATATCCAATATATATCTGGTGATATCTCGGGTGCTATTACAGATAGCGCAATAAATCAAAGTGCATTGTCTGTAGGAGGCCCTGGCGCATGAATCTGTACAGCGGGAACGACCTCGGACCACCAGGGGCCGAAAAAACCACAGTCTCATGGGGCCGGACACTCAGGGTCAGGGGAAAATCCAATATATATCTGGTGATATCTCGGGTGCTATAAGAGATAGCGCAATAAACGAAAGTGAATTATCTGCAGGAGGCCCTGGCGCATGAATCTGTGCAGCGGGAACGACCTCGGAACACCAGGGGCCGAGAAAACCACCGTCTCATGGGGCTGGACACTCAGGGTGAGGGAAATATCCAATATATATCTGGTGATATCTCGGGTGCTATTACAGATAGCGCAATAAATCAAAGTGCATTGTCTGTAGGAGGCCCTGTCGCATGAACCTGTGCAGCGGGAACGACCTGGGACCACCAGGGGCCGAGAAAACCACAGTCTCATTGGGCCGGACACTCAGGGTCAGGGAAAAATCCAATATATATCTGGTGATATCCCGGGTGCTATTACATATAGCGCAATAAATCAAAGTGCATTGTCTGTAGGAGGCCCTGGCGCATGAATCTGTGCAGCGGGAACGACCTCGGACCACCAGGGGCCTAGAAAACCACAGTCTCATGGGGCCGGACACTCAGGGTCTGAGGAAAATCCAATATATATCTGGTGATATCTCGGGTGCTATTAGATACAGCGCAATAAACCAAAGTGAATTATCTGCAGGAGGCCCTGGAGCATGCATCTGTGCAGCGGGGACGACCTAGGACCACCAGGGGCCGAGAAAACCACCGTCTCATGGGGCTGGACACTCAGGGTGAGGGAAATATCCAATATATATCTGGTGATATCTCGGGTGCTATTACAGATAGCGCAATAAATCAAAGTGCATTGTCTGTAGGAGTTAGTGGCGCAGGATTCTGTGCAGCGGAAACGACCTCGGACCACCAGGGGCCGAGAAAATCACTGTCTCATGGGGCCGGACTGTCAGGGTCAGGGAAAAATCCAATATATATCTGGTGATATCTCGGGTGCTATTAGAGATAGCGCAATAAACCAAAGTGAATTATCTGCAGGATGCCCTGGCGCATGAATCTGTGCAGCGGGAACGACCTCGGAACACCAGGGGCCGAGAAAACCACAGTCTCATGGTGCCGGACACTCAGGGTCAGGGGAAAATCCAATATATATCTGGTGATATCTCGGGTGCTATTACAGATAGCGCAATAAATCAAAGTGCATTGTCTGTAGGAGGCCGTGGCGCAGGATTCTGTGCAGCGGAAACGACCTCGGACCACCAGGGGCCGAGAAAACCACAGTCTCATAGGGCCGGACACTCAGCGTCAGGGAAAAATACAATATATATCTGGTGATATGTCGGGTGCTATTACAGATAGCGCAATAAATCAAAGTGCATTGTCTGGAGGAGGCCCTGGCGCATCAATCTGGGCAGCGGGTACGACCTCGTACCACCAGGGGCCGAGAAAACCACAGTCTCATGGGGCCGGACACTCAGGGTCAGGGGAAAATCCAATATATATCTGGTGATATCTCGGGTGCTGTTAGATACAGCGCTATAAACCAAAGTCAATTATCTGCAAGAGGCCCTGGCGCATGCATCTGTGCAGCGGGAACGACCTCGGACAACCAGGGGCCGAGAAAACTACAGTCTCATGGGGCCGGACTCTCAGGGTCAGGGGAAAATCCAATATATATCTGGTGATATCTCGGTTGCTATTACAGATAGAGCAATAAATCAAAGTGCATTGTCTGTAGGATGCCCTGGCGCATGAATCTGTGCAGCGGGAACGACCTCGGAACACCAGGGGCCGAGAAAACCACAGTCTAATGGGGCCGGACACTCAGGGTCAGGGGAAAATCCAATATATATCTGGTGATATCTCGGGTGCTATTAGAGATAGCGCAATAAACCAAAGTGAATTATCTGCAGGAGGCCCTGGCGCATGAATCTGTGCAGCGGGAACGACCTCGGTCAACCAGGGGCCGAGAAAACCACCGTCTCATGGGGCTGGACACGCAGGGTGAGGGAAATATCCAATATATATCTGGTGATATCTCGGGTGCTATTAGAGATAGCGCAATAAACCAAAGTGAATTATCCGCAGGAGGCCCTGGCGCATGCATCTGGGCAGCGGGAACGACCTCGGAACACCAGGGGCCGAGAAAACCACAGTCTAATGGGGCCGGACACTCAGGGTCAGGGGAAAATCCAATATATATCTGGTGATATCTCGGGTGCTATTAGATACAGCGCAATAAACCAAAGTGCATTGTCTGTAGGAGGCCCTGGCGCATGAATCTGTGCAGCGGGAACGACCTCGGACCACCAGGGGCCGAGAAAACCGCAGTCTCATGGGGCCGGACACTCAGGGTCAGGGAAAAATCCAATATATATCTGGTGATATCTCGGGTGCTATTAGAGATAGCGCAATAAACCAAAGTGAATTATCTGCAGGAGGCCCTGGTGCATGAATCTGTGCAGCGGGAACGACCTCGGACCACCAGGGGCGAAGAAGACCACCGTCTCATGGCGCCGGCCACTCAGGGTCAGGGGAAAATCCAATATATATCTGGTGATATCTCAGGTGCTATTGGAGATAGCGCAATAAGCCAAAGGGAATTATCTGCAGCAGGCCCTGGCGCATGCATCTGTGCAGCGGGAACGACCTAGGACCACCAGGGGCCGAGAAAACCACCGTCTCATGGGGCCGGACACTCAGGGTGAGGGAAAAATCCAATATATTTCTGGTGATATCTCGGGTGCTATTACAGATAGCGCAATAAATCAAAGTGCATTGTCTGTAGGAGGCCCAGGCGAATGAATCTGTGCAGCGGGCACGACCTCGGACCACCAGGGGCCGAGAAAACCACCGTCTCATGGGTCCGGACACTCAGGGTCAGGGGAAAATCCAATATATATCTGGTGATATCTCGGGTGATATTACAGACAGCGCAATAAACCAAAGTGCATTGTCTGTAGGAGGCCCAGGCGAATGAATCTGTGCCGCAGGAACGACCCCGGACCACCAGTGGCCGAGAAAATTACAGATATTCGGAATCCGTCACCCAAGGTCATGTAAAAATCCAGCAAATATCTGGTGATAACTCGGGTGCTATTAGAGACAGCGCAATAAACCAAAGTGCATTGTCTGTAGGAGGCCCTGGCGCATGAATCTGGGCAGCGGGAACGACCTCGGACCAACAGGGGCCGAGAAAACCACCGTCTCATGGGGCCGGTCACTCAGGGTCAGGGAAAAATCCAATATATATCTGGTGATATCTCGGGTGCTATTACAGATAGCGCAATAAACCAGAGTGCATTGTCTGTAGGAGGCCCTGGCGCATGAATCTGAGCAGCGGGAACGACCTCGAACCACCAGAGGCCGAGAAAACCACCGACTCACGGGGCCGGTCACTCAGGGTCAGGGAAAAATCCAATATATATCTGGTGATATCTCGGGTGCTATTAGAGATAGCGCAATAAACCAAAGTGAATTATCCGCAGGAGGCCCTGGCGCATGAATCTGGGCAGCGGGAACGACCTCGGAACACCAGGGGCCGAGAAAACCACAGTCTAATGGGGCCGGACACTCAGGGTCAGGGGAAAATCCAATATATATCTGGTGATATCTCGGGTGCTATTAGATACAGCGCAATAAACCAAAGTGCATTGTCTGTAGGAGGCCCTGGCGCATGAATCTGTGCAGCGGGAACGACCTCGGACCACCAGGGGCCGAGAAAACCGCAGTCTCATGGGGCCGGACACTCAGGGTCAGGGAAAAATCCAATATATATCTGGTGATATCTCGGGTGCTATTAGAGATAGCGCAATAAACCAAAGTGAATTATCTGCAGGAGGCCCTGGTGCATGAATCTGTGCAGCGGGAACGACCTCGGACCACCAGGGGCGAAGAAGACCACCGTCTCATGGCGCCGGCCACTCAGGGTCAGGGGAAAATCCAATATATATCTGGTGATATCTCGGGTGCTATTGGAGATAGCGCAATAAGCCAAAGGGAATTATCTGCAGGAGGCCCTGGCGCATGCATCTGTGCAGCGGGAACGACCTAGGACCACCAGGGGCCGAGAAAACCACCGTCTCATGGTGCCGGACACTCAGGGTGAGGGAAAAATCCAATATATATCTGGTGATATCTCGGGTGCTATTACAGATAGCGCAATAAATCAAAGTGCATTGTCTGTAGGAGGCCCAGGCGAATGAATCTGTGCAGCGGGCACGACCTCGGACCACCAGGGGCCGAGAAAACCACCGTCTCATGGGTCCGGACACTCAGGGTCAGGGGAAAATCCAATATATATCTGGTGATATCTCGGGTGATATTACAGACAGCGCAATAAACCAAAGTGCATTGTCTGTAGGAGGCCCTGGCGCATGAATCTGGGCAGCGGGAACGACCTCGGACCAACAGGGGCCGAGAAAATTACAGATATTCGGAATCCGTCGCCCAAGGTCATGTAAAAATCCAGCATATATCTGGTGATATCTCGGGTGCTATTAGAGATAGCGCAATAAACCAAAGTGCATTGTCTGTAGGAGGCCCTGGCGCATGAATCTGGGCAGCGGGAGCGACCTCGGACCACCAGGGGCCGAGAAAATCACCGTCCCATGGAGCCGGACACTCAGGGTCAGGGAATAATCCAATATATATCTGGTGATGTCTCGGGTGCTATTACAGATAGCGCAATAAATCAAAGTGCATTGTCTGTAGGAGGCCCAGGCGAATGAATCTGTGCAGCGGGAACGACCTCGGACGACCAGGGGCCGAGAAAACCACCGTCCCATGGGGCCGAGAACTCAGGGTCAGGGGAAAATCCAATATATATCTGGTGATATCTCGGGTGCTATTAGAGAGAGCGCAATAAATCAAAGTGCATTGCCTGTAGGAGGCCCTGGCGCATGAATCTCGGCAGCGGGAACGACCTCGGACCACCAGGGGCCGAGAAAATTACAGATATTCGGAATCCGTCACCCTAGGTCATGTAAAAATCCAGCATATATCTGGAGATATCTCGGGTGCTATTAGAGAGAGCGCAATAAACCAAAGTGAGTTATCTGCAGGAGGCCCTGGTGCATGCATCTGTGCAGCGGGAACGACCTCGGACCACCACTCATGGGGCCGGACACTCTGGGTCAGGCAAAAATCCAATATATATCTGGTGATATCTCGGGTGCTATTAGAGATAGGGCAATAAACCAAAGTGAATTATCTGCAGGAGGCCCTGGCGCATGAATCTGTGCAGCGGAAAAGACCTCGGACCACCAGAGGCCGAGAAAACCACCGACACATGGGTCCGGACACTCAGGGTCAGGGGAAAATCCAATATGTATATGGTGATATCTCGGGTGCTATTAGAGATAGCGCAATAAACCAAAGTGAATTATCTGCAGGCGGCCCTGGCGCATGCATCTGTGCAGCGGGAACTACCTACGACCACCAGGGGCCGCGAAAACCACGGTCTCATGGGGCCGGACACCCAAGGTCATGTAAATACCCAGGATGTATCTGATGATATCTCGGGTGCTATTAGAGATAGCGCAACAAATGAAAGTGCATTGTCTGCAGGAAGCCCTGGCGCATGATTCTGTGCAGCGGGAACGACCTCCGACCACCAGGGGCCGAGAAAACCACGGTCTCATGGGGCCGGACTGTCAAGGTCAGGGTAAAATCCAATATATATCTGGTGATATCTCGGGTGCTATTAGAGATAGCGCAATAAATCAAAGTGCATTGTCCGTATGAGACCCTTGCGCATGAATCTGTGCAGCGGCAACGACCTCGGACAACCAGGGGCCGAGAAAACCACCGACACATGGGGCCGGACACCCAAGGTCATGCAAAAATCCAGTATATATCTGTTGATATCTCGGGTGCTATTAGAGATAGCACGATAAATCACAGTGAATTATCTGCACGAGGCCCTTGCGCATGAATCTGTGCCGCGGGAACGACGTCGGACCACCAGGGGGCGAGAAAACCACCGACTAAAGGGGACGGATACTAAGGGGCAGGGAAAAATCCAATATATATCTGGCGATATCTCGGGTGCTATTAGAGATAGCGCAATAAATCAAAGTGCATTGCCTGTAGGAGGCACTGGCGAATGAATCTGTGCAGCAGGAACGACCTCAGACCACCAGGGGCCGAGAAAATTACAGATATTCGGAATCCGTCTCCCAAGGTCATGTGATAATCCAGCATATATCTGGTGATATCTCGGGTGCTATTACAGATAGCGGAATAAACCAAAGTGCATTGTCTGTAGGAGGTCCTGGCGCATGAATCTGGCCAGCGGGATCGACCTCGGACCACCAGGGGCCGAGAAAACCACCGTCTCATGTGGCCGGACACTCAGGGTCAGGGGAAAATCCAATATATATCTGGTGATATCTCGGGTGCTATTACAGATAGCGCAATAAACCAAAGTGCTTTGTCTGCGGGAGGCCCTGGCGCATGAATCTGTGCAGCGGGAACGACCTCGGACGACCAGGGGCCGAGAAAACCACAGTCTCATGGGGCCGGAAACTCAGGGTCCGGGAAAAAACCAATATATATCTGGTGATATCTCGGGTGCTATTAGAGATAGGGCAATAAACCAAAGTGCTTTGTCTGCGGGAGGCCCTGGCGCACGAATCTGTGCAGCGGGAACGACGTCGGACCACCAGGGGCCCCGAAAACCACAGTCTCATGGGGCCGAGAACTCAGGGTCAGGGAAGAATCCAATATATATCTGGTGATATCTCGGGTGCTATTAGAGATAGGGCAATAAACCAAAGTGAATTATCTATAGGAGGCCCTGGCGCATGAATCTGTGCAGCGGGAACGACCTCGGACCACCAGCGGCCGAGAAAACCACCGTCTCATGGGGCCGGAAACTCAGGGTCAGGGAAAAACCCAATATATATCTGGTGATAACTCTGGTGCAATTACAGATAGCGCAATAAACCAAAGTGAATTATCTGCAGGCGGCCCTGGTGCATGCATCTGTGCAGCGGGAACGACCTACGACCACCAGGGGCCGAGAAAACCACGGTCTCATGTGGCCGGACACTCAGGGTCAGGGAAAAATCCGATATATATCTGGTGATATCTCGGGTGCTATTACAGATAGCGCAATAAATCAAAGTGCATTGTCTGTAGGAGGCCCTGGCGCATGAATCCGGGCAGCGGGAACGACCTCGGACCACCAGGGGCCGAGAAAACCACCGTGTCATGGGGCCGGACACTCAGGGTCAGGGGAAAATCCAATATATATCTGGTGATATCTCGGGTGCTATTAGAGATAGCGCAATAAGCCAAAGTGAATTATCTGCAGGAGGCCCTGGCGCATGAATCTGTGCAGCGGGAACGACCTCGGACGACCAGGGGCCGAGAAAACCACAGTCTCATAGGGCCGGACACTCAGGGTCAGGGGAAAATCCGATATATATCTGGTGATATCTCGGGTGCTATTACAGATAGCGCAGTAAACCAACGTGAATTGTCCGTAGGAGGCCCTGGCTCATGAATCTGGGCAGCGGGAACGACCTCGGACAACCAGGGGCCGAGAAAACCACCGTGTCATGGGGCCGGACACCCAAGGTCATGTAAATACCCAGGATGTATCTGATGATATCTCGGGTGCTATTAGAGATAGCGCAATAAATCAAAGTGCATTGTCTGCAGGAAGCCCTGGCGCATGATTCTGTGCAGCGGGAACGACCTCCGACCACCAGTGGCCGAGAAAACCACGGTCTCATGGGGCCGGAAACTCAGGGTCAGGGAAAAATCCAATATATATCTTGTGATATCCCGGGTGCTATTAGAGATAGCGCAATAAACCAAAGTGAATTGTCTGCAGGAGGCCCTGTCGCATGAATCTGTGCAGCGGGAACGACCTCGGACGACCAGGGGCCGAGAAAACCACCGACACATGGCGCCGGACATCCAAGGTCATGTAAAAATCCAGCATATATCTGGTGATATCTCGGGTGCTATTACAGATAGCGCAATAAACCAAAGTCAATGGCCTGCAGGAAACCCTGTCGCATGAATCTGTTCAGCGGGATCGAACTCGGACCACCAGGGGCCGAGAAAACCACCGACTCACGGGGCCGGTCACTCAGGGTCAGGGAAAAATCCAATATATATCTGGTGATATCTCGGGTGCTATTAGAGATAGCGCAATAAACCAAAGTGAATTATCCGCAGGAGGCCCTGGCGCATGAATCTGGGCAGCGGGAACGACCTCGGACGACCAGGGGCCGAGAAAACCACAGTCTCATGGGGCCGGAAACTCAGGGTCAGGGAAAAAACCAATATATATCTGGTGATATCTCGGGTGCTATTAGAGATAGGGCAATAAACCAAAGTGCTTTGTCTGCGGGAGGCCCTGGCGCACGAATCTGTGCAGCGGGAACGACCTCGGACCACCAGGGGCCGAGAAAACCACAGTCTCATGGGGCCGGACACTCAGGGTCAGGGAAAAATCCAATATATATCTGGTGATATGTCTGGTGCTATTAGAGAGAGCGTAATAAACCAAAGTGCATTGTCTGCAGGAAGCCCTGACGCTTGAATCTGTGCAGCGGGAACGACGTCGGACCACCAGGGGCCCCGAAAACCACAGTCTCATGGGGCCGAGAACTCAGGGTCAGGGAAGAATCCAATATATATATGATGATATCTCGGGTGCTATTAGAGATAGGGCAATAAACCAAAGTGAATTATCTGCAGGAGGCCCTGGCGCATGAATCTGTGCAGCGGGAACGACCTCGGACCACCAGCGGCCGAGAAAACCACCGACACATGGGGCCGGACACTCAGGGTCAGGGAAAAACCCAATATATATCTGGTGATAACTCTGGTGCTATTACAGATAGCGCAATAAATCAAAGTGCATTGTCTGTAGGATGCCCTGTCGCATGAATCTGTGCAGCGGGATCGACCTCGGACCACCAGGGGCCGAGAAAATCACCGTCTCATGAGGCCGGACAGTCAGGGTCAGGGAAAAATCCAATATACATCTGGTGTTATCTCGGGTGCTATTAGAGATAGCGCAATAAATCAAACTCCATTGTCTGCAGGAGGCCCTGGCGCATGAATCTGTGCAGGGGAAACGACCTCGGACGACCAGAGGCCGAGAAAACCACCGTCTCATGGGGCCGGAAACTCAGGGTCAGGGAAAAATCCAATATATATCTGGTGATATCTCGGGTGCTATTAGAGATAGCGCAATAAACCAAAGTGAATTATCTGCAGGCGGCCCTGCTGCATGCATCTGTGCAGCGGGAACGACCTACGACCACCAGGGGCTGAGAAAACCACGGTCTCATGTGGCCGGACACTCAGGGTCAGGGAAAAATTCGATATATATCTGGTGATATCTCGGGTACTATTACAGATAGCATAATAAATCAAAGTGCATTGTCTGTAGGAGGCCCTGGCGCATGAATCCGGGCAGCGGGAACGACCTCGGACCACCAGGGGCCGAGAAAACCACCGTGTCATGGAGCCGGACACTCAGGGTCAGGGGAAAATCCAATATATATCTGGTGATATCTCGGGTGCTATTAGAGATAGCGCAATAAGCCAAAGTGAATTATCTGCAGGAGGCCCTGGTGCATGAATCTGTGCAGCGGGAACGACCTCGGACCACCAGGGGCCGAGAAAACCACAGTCTCATGGGGCCGGACACTCAGGGTCAGGGAAAAATCCAATATATATCTGGTGATATGTCTGGTGCTATTAGAGAGAGCGTAATAAACCAAAGTGCATTGTCTGCAGGAAGCCCTGACGCTTGAATCTGTGCAGCGGGAACGACGTCGGACCACCAGGGGCCCCGAAAACCACAGTCTCATGGGGCCGAGAACTCAGGGTCAGGGAAGAATCCAATATATATCTGGTGATATCTCGGGTGCTATTACAGATAGCGCAATAAATCAAAGTGCATTGTCTGTAGGAGGCCCTGGCGCATGAATCCGGGCAGCGGGAACGACCTCGGACCACCAGGGGCCGAGAAAACCACCGTGTCATGGGGCCGGACAGTCAGGGTCAGGGAAAAATCCAATATACATCTGGTGATATCTCGGGTGCTATTAGAGATAGCGCAATGAACCAAAGTGAATTATCTGCTGGCGGCCCTGCTGCATGCATCTGTGCAGCGGGAACGACCTACGACCACCAGGGGCCGAGAAAACCACGGTCTCATGTGGCCGGACACTCAGGGTCAGGGAAAAATTCGATATATATCTGGTGATATCTCGGGTGCTATTACAGATAGCATAATAAATCAAAGTGCATTGTCTGTAGGAGGCCCTGGCGCATGAATCCGGGCAGCGGGAACGACCTCGGATCACCAGGGGCCGAGAAAACCACCGTGTCATGGAGCCGGACACTCAGGGTCAGGGGAAAATCCAATATATATCTGGTGATATCTCGGGTGCTATTAGAGATAGCGCAATAAGCCAAAGTGAATTATCTGCAGGAGGCCCTGGCGCATGAATCTGTGCAGCGGGAACGACCTCGGACGACCAGGGGCCGAGAAAACCACAGTCTCATAGGGCCGGACACTCAGGGTCAGGGGAAAATCCAATATATATCTGGTGATATCTCGGGTGCTATTAGAGAGAGCGCAATAAATCAAAGTGCATTGCCTGTAGGAGGCCCTGGCGCATGAATCTCGGCAGCGGGAACGACCTCGGACCACCAGGGGCCGAGAAAATTACAGATATTCGGAATCCGTCACCCTAGGTCATGTAAAAATCCAGCATATATCTGGAGATATCTCGGGTGCTATTAGAGAGAGCGCGATAAACCAAAGTGAATTATCTGCACGAGGCCCTGGTGCATGCATCTGTGCAGCGGGAACGACCTCGGACCACCACTCATGGGGCCGGACACTCAGGGTCAGGCAAAAATCCAATATATATCTGGTGATATCTCAGGTGCTATTAGAGATAGCGCAATAAACCAAAGTGAATTATCTGCAGGCGGCCCTGGCGCATGCATCTGTGCAGCGGGAACGACCTACGACCACCAGGGGCCGCGAAATCCACGGTCTCATGTGGCCGGACAGTCAGGGTCAGGGAAAAATCCGATATATATCTGGTGATATCTCGGGTGCTATTACAGATAGCGCAATAAACCAACGTGAATTGTCCGTAGGAGGCCCTGGCGCATGAATCTGGGCAGCGGGAACGACCTCGGACCACCAGGGGCCGAGAAAACCACCGTGTCATGGGGCCGGACACCCAAGGTCATGTAAATACCCAGGATGTATCTGGTGATATCTCGGGTGCTATTACAGATAGCGCAATAAACCAAAGTGAATTGTCTGCAGGAAACCCTGTCGCATGAATCTGTTCAGCGGGATCGAACTCGGACCACCAGGGGCCGAGAAAACCACGGTCTCATGGGGCCGGACACTCAGGGTCAGGGAAAAATCCAATATATATCTGGTGATATCTCGGGTGCTATTACAGATAGCGCAATAAATCAAAGTGCATTGTCTGTAGGAGGCCCTGGCGCATGAATCTGGCCAGCGGGATCGACCTCGGACCACCAGGGGCCGAGAAAATTACAGATATTCGGAATCCGTCACCCTAGGTCATGTAAAAATCCAGCATATATCTGGAGATATCTCGGGTGCTATTAGAGAGAGCGCAATAAACCAAAGTGAGTTATCTGCAGGAGGCCCTGGTGCATGCATCTGTGCAGCGGGAACGACCTCGGACCACCACTCATGGGGCCGGACACTCTGGGTCAGGCAAAAATCCAATATATATCTGGTGATATCTCGGGTGCTATTAGAGATAGGGCAATAAACCAAAGTGAATTATCTGCAGGAGGCCCTGGCGCATGAATCTGTGCAGCGGAAAAGACCTCGGACCACCAGAGGCCGAGAAAACCACCGACACATGGGTCCGGACACTCAGGGTCAGGGGAAAATCCAATATGTATATGGTGATATCTCGGGTGCTATTAGAGATAGCGCAATAAACCAAAGTGAATTATCTGCAGGCGGCCCTGGCGCATGCATCCGTGCAGCGGGAACGACCTACGACCACCAGGGGCCGCGAAAACCACGGTCTCATGGGGCCGGACACCCAAGGTCATGTAAATACCCAGGATGTATCTGATGATATCTCGGGTGCTATTAGAGATAGCGCAACAAATGAAAGTGCATTGTCTGCAGGAAGCCCTGGCGCATGATTCTGTGCAGCGGGAACGACCTCCGACCACCAGGGGCCGAGAAAACCACGGTCTCATGGGGCCGGACTGTCAAGGTCAGGGTAAAATCCAATATATATCTGGTGATATCTCGGGTGCTATTAGAGATAGCGCAATAAATCAAAGTGCATTGTCCGTATGAGACCCTTGCGCATGAATCTGTGCAGCGGCAACGACCTCGGACAACCAGGGGCCGAGAAAACCACCGACACATGGGGCCGGACACCCAAGGTCATGCAAAAATCCAGTATATATCTGTTGATATCTCGGGTGCTATTAGAGATAGCACGATAAATCACAGTGAATTATCTGCACGAGGCCCTTGCGCATGAATCTGTGCCGCGGGAACGACGTCGGACCACCAGGGGCCGAGAAAACCACCGACTAAAGGGGACGGATACTAAGGGGCAGGGAAAAATCCAATATATATCTGGCGATATCTCGGGTGCTATTAGAGATAGCGCAATAAATCAAAGTGCATTGCCTGTAGGAGGCACTGGCGAATGAATCTGTGCAGCAGGAACGACCTCAGACCACCAGGGGCCGAGAAAATTACAGATATTCGGAATCCGTCTCCCAAGGTCATGTGATAATCCAGCATATATCTGGTGATATCTCGGGTGCTATTACAGATAGCGGAATAAACCAAAGTGCATTGTCTGTAGGAGGCCCTGGCGCATGAATCTGGCCAGCGGGATCGACCTCGGACCACCAGGGGCCGAGAAAACCACCGTCTCATGTGGCCGGACACTCAGGGTCAGGGGAAAATCCAATATATATCTGGTGATATCTCGGGTGCTATTACAGATAGCGCAATAAACCAAAGTGCTTTGTCTGCGGGAGGCCCTGGCGCATGAATCTGTGCAGCGGGAACGACCTCGGACGACCAGGGGCCGAGAAAACCACAGTCTCATGGGGCCGGAAACTCAGGGTCCGGTAAAAAACCAATATATATCTGGTGATATCTCGGGTGCTATTAGAGATAGGGCAATAAACCAAAGTGCTTTGTCTGCGGGAGGCCCTGGCGCACGAATCTGTGCAGCGGGAACGACCTCGGACCACCAGGGGCCGAGAAAACCACAGTCTCATGGGGCCGGACACTCAGGGTCAGGGAAAAATCCAATATATATCTGGTGATATGTCTGGTGCTATTAGAGAGAGCGTAATAAACCAAAGTGCATTGTCTGCAGGAAGCCCTGACGCTTGAATCTGTGCAGCGGGAACGACGTCGGACCACCAGGGGCCCCGAAAACCACAGTCTCATGGGGCCGAGAACTCAGGGTCAGGGAAGAATCCAATATATATCTGGTGATATCTCGGGTGCTATTAGAGATAGGGCAATAAACCAAAGTGAATTATCTATAGGAGGCCCTGGCGCATGAATCTGTGCAGCGGGAACGACCTACGACCACCAGGGGCCGAGAAAACCACGGTCTCATGTGGCCGGACACTCAGGGTCAGGGAAAAATCCGATATATATCTGGTGATATCTCGGGTGCTATTACAGATAGCGCAATAAATCAAAGTGCATTGTCTGTAGGAGGCCCTGGCGCATGAATCCGGGCAGCGGGAACGACCTCGGACCACCAGGGGCCGAGAAAACCACCGTGTCATGGGGCCGGACACTCAGGGTCAGGGGAAAATCCAATATATATCTGGTGATATCTCGGGTGCTATTAGAGATAGCGCAATAAGCCAAAGTGAATTATCTGCAGGAGGCCCTGGCGCATGAATCTGCGCAGCGGGAACGACCTCGGACGACCAGGGGCCGAGAAAACCACAGTCTCATAGGGCCGGACACTCAGGGTCAGGGGAAAATCCGATATATATCTGGTGATATCTCGGGTGCTATTACAGATAGCGCAGTAAACCAACGTGAATTGTCCGTAGGAGGCCCTGGCTCATGAATCTGGGCAGCGGGAACGACCTCGGACCACCAGGGGCCGAGAAAACCACCGTGTCATGGGGCCGGACACCCAAGGTCATGTAAATACCCAGGATGTATCTGATGATATCTCGGGTGCTATTAGAGATAGCGCAATAAATCAAAGTGCATTGTCTGCAGGAAGCCCTGGCGCATGATTCTGTGCAGCGGGAACGACCTCCGACCACCAGGGGCCGAGAAAACCACGGTCTCATGGGGCCGGAAACTCAGGGTCAGGGAAAAATCCAATATATATCTGGTGATATCTCGGGTGCTATTACAGATAGAGCAATAAATCAAAGTTCATTGTCTGTAGGAGGCCCTGGCGCATGAATCTGTGCAGCGGGAACGACCTCGGACGACCAGGGGCCGAGAAAACCACCGTCTCATGGGGCCGGAAACTCAGGGTCAGAGAAAAATCCAATATATATCTTGTGATATCCCGGGTGCTATTAGAGATAGCGCAATAAACCAAAGTGAATTGTCTGCAGGAGGCCCTGGCGCATGAATCTGTGCAGCGGGAGTGACCTCGGACCACCAGGGGCCGAGAAAACCACCGACACATGGCGCCGGACATCCAAGGTCATGTAAAAATCCAGCATATATCTGGTGATATCTCGGGTGCTATTACAGATAGCGCAATAAACCAAAGTCAATGGCCTGCAGGAAACCCTGTCGCATGAATCTGTTCAGCGGGATCGAACTCGGACCACCAGGGGCCGAGAAAACCACCGACTCACGGGGCCGGTCACTCAGGGTCAGGGAAAAATCCAATATATATCTGGTGATATCTCGGGTGCTATTAGAGATAGCGCAATAAACCAAAGTGAATTATCCGCAGGAGGCCCTGGCGCATGAATCTGGGCAGCGGGAACGACCTCGGAACACCAGGGGCCGAGAAAACCACAGTCTAATGGGGCCGGACACTCAGGGTCAGGGGAAAATCCAATATATATCTGGTGATGTCTCGGGTGCTATTACAGATAGCGCAATAAATCAAAGTGCATTGTCTGTAGGAGGCCCTGGCGCATGAATCTGTGCAGCGGGAACGACCTCGGACGACCAGGGGCCGAGAAAACCACCGTCCCATGGGGCCGAGAACTCAGGGTCAGGGGAAAATCCAATATATATCTGGTGATATCTCGGGTGCTATTAGAGAGAGCGCAATAAATCAAAGTGCATTGCCTGTAGGAGGCCCTGGCGCATGAATCTCGGCAGCGGGAACGACCTCGGACCACCAGGGGCCGAGAAAATTACAGATATTCGGAATCCGTCACCCTAGGTCATGTAAAAATCCAGCATATATCTGGAGATATCTCGGGTGCTATTAGAGAGAGCGCAATAAACCAAAGTGAGTTATCTGCAGGAGGCCCTGGTGCATGCATCTGTGCAGCGGGAACGACCTCGGACCACCACTCATGGGGCCGGACACTCTGGGTCAGGCAAAAATCCAATATATATCTGGTGATATCTCGGGTGCTATTAGAGATAGGGCAATAAACCAAAGTGAATTATCTGCAGGAGGCCCTGGCGCATGAATCTGGGCAGCGGGAACGACCTCGGAACACCAGGGGCCGAGAAAACCACAGTCTAATGGGGCCGGACACTCAGGGTCAGGGAAAAATCCGATATATATCTGGTGATATCTCGGGTGCTATTACAGATAGCGCAATAAATCAAAGTGCATTGTCTGTAGGAGGCCCTGGCGCATGAATCCGGGCAGCGGGAACGACCTCGGACCACCAGGGGCCGAGAAAACCACAGTCTCATGGGGCCGGAAACTCAGGGTCAGGGAAAAAACCAATATATATCTGGTGATATCTCGGGTGCTATTAGAGATAGGGCAATAAACCAAAGTGAATTATCTGCAGGCGGCCCTGGCGCATGCATCTGTGCTGCGGGAACGACCTACGACCACCAGGGGCCGAGAAAACCACGGTCTCATGTGGCCGGACACTCAGGGTCAGGGAAAAATCCGATATATATCTGGTGATATCTCGGGTGCTATTACAGATAGCGCAATAAATCAAAGTGCATTGTCTGTAGGAGGCCCTGGCGCATGAATCCGGGCAGCGGGAACGACCTCGGACCACCAGGGGCCGAGAAAACCACCGTGTCATGGGGCCGGACACTCAGGGTCAGGGGAAAATCCAATATATATCTGGTGATATCTCGGGTGCTATTAGAGATAGCGCAATAAGCCAAAGTGAATTATCTGCAGGAGGCCCTGGCGCATGAATCTGCGCAGCGGGAACGACCTCGGACGACCAGGGGCCGAGAAAACCACAGTCTCATAGGGCCGGACACTCAGGGTCAGGGGAAAATCCGATATATATCTGGTGATATCTCGGGTGCTATTACAGATAGCGCAGTAAACCAACGTGAATTGTCCGTAGGAGGCCCTGGCTCATGAATCTGGGCAGCGGGAACGACCTCGGACCACCAGGGGCCGAGAAAACCACCGTGTCATGGGGCCGGACACCCAAGGTCATGTAAATACCCAGGATGTATCTGATGATATCTCGGGTGCTATTAGAGATAGCGCAATAAATCAAAGTGCATTGTCTGCAGGAAGCCCTGGCGCATGATTCTGTGCAGCGGGAACGACCTCCGACCACCAGGGGCCGAGAAAACCACGGTCTCATGGGGCCGGAAACTCAGGGTCAGGGAAAAATCCAATATATATCTGGTGATATCTCGGGTGCTATTACAGATAGAGCAATAAATCAAAGTTCATTGTCTGTAGGAGGCCCTGGCGCATGAATCTGTGCAGCGGGAACGACCTCGGACGACCAGGGGCCGAGAAAACCACCGTCTCATGGGGCCGGAAACTCAGGGTCAGAGAAAAATCCAATATATATCTTGTGATATCCCGGGTGCTATTAGAGATAGCGCAATAAACCAAAGTGAATTGTCTGCAGGAGGCCCTGGCGCATGAATCTGTGCAGCGGGAGTGACCTCGGACCACCAGGGGCCGAGAAAACCACCGACACATGGCGCCGGACATCCAAGGTCATGTAAAAATCCAGCATATATCTGGTGATATCTCGGGTGCTATTACAGATAGCGCAATAAACCAAAGTCAATGGCCTGCAGGAAACCCTGTCGCATGAATCTGTTCAGCGGGATCGAACTCGGACCACCAGGGGCCGAGAAAACCACCGACTCACGGGGCCGGTCACTCAGGGTCAGGGAAAAATCCAATATATATCTGGTGATATCTCGGGTGCTATTAGAGATAGCGCAATAAACCAAAGTGAATTATCCGCAGGAGGCCCTGGCGCATGAATCTGGGCAGCGGGAACGACCTCGGAACACCAGGGGCCGAGAAAACCACAGTCTAATGGGGCCGGACACTCAGGGTCAGGGGAAAATCCAATATATATCTGGTGATGTCTCGGGTGCTATTACAGATAGCGCAATAAATCAAAGTGCATTGTCTGTAGGAGGCCCTGGCGCATGAATCTGTGCAGCGGGAACGACCTCGGACGACCAGGGGCCGAGAAAACCACCGTCCCATGGGGCCGAGAACTCAGGGTCAGGGGAAAATCCAATATATATCTGGTGATATCTCGGGTGCTATTAGAGAGAGCGCAATAAATCAAAGTGCATTGCCTGTAGGAGGCCCTGGCGCATGAATCTCGGCAGCGGGAACGACCTCGGACCACCAGGGGCCGAGAAAATTACAGATATTCGGAATCCGTCACCCTAGGTCATGTAAAAATCCAGCATATATCTGGAGATATCTCGGGTGCTATTAGAGAGAGCGCAATAAACCAAAGTGAGTTATCTGCAGGAGGCCCTGGTGCATGCATCTGTGCAGCGGGAACGACCTCGGACCACCACTCATGGGGCCGGACACTCTGGGTCAGGCAAAAATCCAATATATATCTGGTGATATCTCGGGTGCTATTAGAGATAGGGCAATAAACCAAAGTGAATTATCTGCAGGAGGCCCTGGCGCATGAATCTGTGCAGCGGCAACGACCTCGGACAACCAGGGGCCGAGAAAACCACCGACACATGGGGCCGGACACCCAAGGTCATGCAAAAATCCAGTATATATCTGTTGATATCTCGGGTGCTATTAGAGATAGCACGATAAATCACAGTGAATTATCTGCACGAGGCCCTTGCGCATGAATCTGTGCCGCGGGAACGACGTCGGACCACCAGGGGCCGAGAAAACCACCGACTAAAGGGGACGGATACTAAGGGGCAGGGAAAAATCCAATATATATCTGGCGATATCTCGGGTGCTATTAGAGATAGCGCAATAAATCAAAGTGCATTGCCTGTAGGAGGCACTGGCGAATGAATCTGTGCAGCAGGAACGACCTCGGACCACCAGGGGCCGAGAAAATTACAGATATTCGGAATCCGTCTCCCAAGGTCATGTGATAATCCAGCATATATCTGGTGATATCTCGGGTGCTATTACAGATAGCGGAATAAACCAAAGTGCATTGTCTGTAGGAGGCCCTGGCGCATGAATCTGGCCAGCGGGATCGACCTCGGACCACCAGGGGCCGAGAAAACCACCGTCTCATGTGGCCGGACACTCAGGGTCAGGGGAAAATCCAATATATATCTGGTGATATTTCGGGTGCTATTACAGATAGCGCAATAAACCAAAGTGCTTTGTCTGCGGGAGGCCCTGGCGCATGAATCTGTGCAGCGGGAACGACCTCGGACGACCAGGGGCCGAGAAAACCACAGTCTCATGGGGCCGGAAACTCAGGGTCAGGGAAAAAACCAATATATATCTGGTGATATCTCGGGTGCTATTAGAGATAGGGCAATAAACCAAAGTGCTTTGTCTGCGGGAGGCCCTGGCGCACGAATCTGTGCAGCGGGAACGACCTCGGACCACCAGGGGCCGAGAAAACCACAGTCTCATGGGGCCGGACACTCAGGGTCAGGGAAAAATCCAATATATATCTGGTGATATGTCTGGTGCTATTAGAGAGAGCGTAATAAACCAAAGTGCATTGTCTGCAGGAAGCCCTGACGCTTGAATCTGTGCAGCGGGAACGACGTCGGACCACCAGGGGCCCCGAAAACCACAGTCTCATGGGGCCGAGAACTCAGGGTCAGGGAAGAATCCAATATATATCTGGTGATATCTCGGGTGCTATTAGAGATAGGGCAATAAACCAAAGTGAATTATCTATAGGAGGCCCTGGCGCATGAATCTGTGCAGCGGGAACGACCTCGGACCACCAGCGGCCGAGAAAACCACCGTCTCATGGGGCCGGAAACTCAGGGTCAGGGAAAAACCCAATATATATCTGGTGATAACTCTGGTGCAATTACAGATAGCGCAATAAACCAAAGTGAATTATCTGCAGGCGGCCCTGGTGCATGCATCTGTGCAGCGGGAACGACCTACGACCACCAGGGGCCGAGAAAACCACGGTCTCATGTGGCCGGACACTCAGGGTCAGGGAAAAATCCGATATATATCTGGTGATATCTCGGGTGCTATTACAGATAGCGCAATAAATCAAAGTGCATTGTCTGTAGGAGGCCCTGGCCCATGAATCCGGGCAGCGGGAACGACCTCGGACCACCACGGGCCGAGAAAACCACCGTGTCATGGGGCCGGACACTCAGGGTCAGGGGAAAATCCAATATATATCTGGTGATATCTCGGGTGCTATTAGAGATAGCGCAATAAGCCAAAGTGAATTATCTGCAGGAGGCCCTGGCGCATGAATCTGTGCAGCGGGAACGACCTCGGACCACCAGGGGCCGCGAAAACCACCGTGTCATGGGGCCGGAAACTCAGGGTCAGAGAAAAATCCAATATATATCTTGTGATATCCCGGGTGCTATTAGAGATAGCGCAATAAACCAAAGTGAATTGTCTGCAGGAGGCCCTGGCGCATGAATCTGTGCAGCGGGAGTGACCTCGGACCACCAGGGGCCGAGAAAACCACCGACACATGGCGCCGGACATCCAAGGTCATGTAAAAATCCAGCATATATCTGGTGATATCTCGGGTGCTATTACAGATAGCGCAATAAACCAAAGTCAATGGCCTGCAGGAAACCCTGTCGCATGAATCTGTTCAGCGGGATCGAACTCGGACCACCAGGGGCCGAGAAAACCACAGTCTCATGGGGCCGGACACTCAGGGTCAGGTGAATATCCAATATATATCTGGTGTTTTCTCGGGTGCTATTAGATATAGCGCAATAAACCAAAGTGAATTATCTGCAGGAGGCCCTGGCGCATGAATCTGTGCAGCGGGAACGACCTCGGACCACCAGCGGCCGAGAAAACCACAGTCTCATGGGGCCGGACACTCAGGGTCAGGGAAAAATCCAATATATATCTGGTGATATCTCGGGTGCTATTAGAGATAGGGCAATAAACCAAAGTGAATTATCTGCAGGAGGCCCTGGCGCATGAATCTGTGCAGCGGGAACGACCTCGGACCACCAGCGGCCGAGAAAACCGCCGACACATGGGGCCGGACACTCAGGGTCAGGGAAAAACCCAATATATATCTGGTGATAACTCTGGTGCTATTACAGATAGCGCAATAAATCAAAGTGCATTGTCTGTAGGATGCCCTGTCGCATGAATCTGTGCAGCGCGATCGACCTCGGACCACCAGGGGCCGAGAAAATCACCGTCTCATGAGGCCGGACAGTCAGGGTCAGGGAAAAATCCAATATACATCTGGTGTTATCTCGGGTGCTATTAGAGATAGCGCAATAAATCAAACTCCATTGTCTGCAGGAGGCCCTGGCGCATGAATCTGTGCAGGGGGAACGACCTCGGACGACCAGGGGCCGAGAAAACCACCGTCTCATGGGGCCGGAAACTCAGGGTCAGGGAAAAATCCAATATATATCTGGTGATATCTCGGGTGCTATTAGAGATAGCGCAATAAACCAAAGTGAATTATCTGCAGGCGGCCCTGCTGCATGCATCTGTGCAGCGGGAACGACCTACGACCACCAGGGGCCGAGAAAACCACGGTCTCATGTGGCCGGACACTCAGGGTCAGGGAAAAATTCGATATATATCTGGTGATATCTCGGGTGCTATTACAGATAGCGCAATAAATCAAAGTGCATTGTCTGTAGGAGGCCCTGGCGCATGAATCCGGGCAGCGGGAACGACCTCGGACCACCAGGGGCCGAGAAAACCACCGTGTCATGGAGCCGGACACTCAGGGTCAGGGGAAAATCCAATATATATCTGGTGATATCTCGGGTGCTATTAGAGATAGCGCAATAAGCCAAAGTGAATTATCTGCAGGAGGCCCTGGTGCATGAATCTGTGCAGCGGGAACGACCTCGGACGACCAGGGGCCGAGAAAACCACAGTCTCATAGGGCCGGACACTCAGGGTCAGGGGAAAATCCAATATATATCTGGTGATATCTCGGGTGCTATTAGAGAGAGCGCAATAAATCAAAGTGCATTGCCTGTAGGAGGCCCTGGCGCATGAATCTCGGCAGCGGGAACGACCTCGGACCACCAGGGGCCGAGAAAATTACAGATATTCGGAATCCGTCACCCTAGGTCATGTAAAAATCCAGCATATATCTGGAGATATCTCGGGTGCTATTAGAGAGAGCGCAATAAACCAAAGTGAATTATCTACACGAGGCCCTGGTGCATGCATCTGTGCAGCGGGAACGACCTCGGACCACCACTCATTGGGCCGGACACTCAGGGTCAGGCAAAAATCCAATATATATCTGGTGATATCTCGGGTGCTATTAGAGATAGCGCAATAAACCAAAGTGAATTATCTGCAGGCGGCCCTGGCGCATGCATCTGTGCAGCGGGAACGACCTACGACCACCAGGGGCCGCGAAATCCACGGTCTCATGTGGCCGGACAGTCAGGGTCAGGGAAAAATCCGATATATATCTGGTGATATCTCGGGTGCTATTACAGATAGCGCAATAAACCAACGTGAATTGTCCGTAGGAGGCCCTGGCGCATGAATCTGGGCAGCGGGAACGACCTCGGACCACCAGGGGCCGAGAAAACCACCGTGTCATGGGGCCGGACACCCAAGGTCATGTAAATACCCAGGATGTATCTGATGATATCTCGGGTGCTATTAGAGATAGCGCAATAAATCAAAGTGCATTGTCTGCAGGAAGCCCTGGCGCATGATTCTGTGCAGCGGGAACGACCTCCGACCACCAGGGGCCGAGAAAACCACGGTCTCATGGGGCCGGAAACTCAGGGTGAGGGAAAAATCCAATATATATCTGGTGATATCTCGGGTGCTATTACAGATAGAGCAATAAATCAAAGTTCATTGTCTGTAGGAGGCCCTGGCGCATGAATCTGTGCAGCGGGAACGACCTCGGACGACCAGGGGCCGAGGAAACCACCTTCTCATGGGGCCGGAAACTCAGGGTAAGGGAAAAATCCAATATATATCTTGTGATATCCCGGGTGCTATTAGAGATAGCGCAATAAACCAAAGTGAATTGTCTGCAGGAGGCCCTGGCGCATGAATCTGAGCAGCGGGAGCGACCTCGGACCACCAGGGGCCGAGAAAAGCACCGACACATGGCGCCGGACACCCAAGGTCATGTAAAAATCCAGCATATATCTGGTGATATCTCGGGTGCTATTACAGATAGCGCAATAAACCAAAGTGAATTGTCTGCAGGAAACCCTGTCGCATGAATCTGTTCAGCGGGATCGAACTCGGACCACCAGGGGCCGAGAAAACCACGGTCTCATGGGGCCGGACACTCAGGGTCAGGGAAAAATCCAATATATATCTGGTGATATCTCGGGTGCTATTACAGATAGCGCAATAAATCAAAGTGCATTGTCTGTAGGAGGCCCTGGCGCATGAATCAGGCCAGCGGGAATGACCTCGGACCACCAGCGGCCGAGAAAACCACCGTCTCATGGGGCCGGACACTCAGGGTCAGGGAAAAATCCAATATATATCTGGTGATATCTCGGGTGCTATTAGGGATAGCGAAATAAATCAAAGTGCATTGTCTGCAGGAGGCCCTGGCGCATGAATCTGTGCAGCGGGCACGACCTCGGACCACCAGGGGCCGAGAAAACCACCGTCTCATGGGTCCGGACACTCAGGGTCAGGGGAAAATCCAATATATATCTGGTGATATCTCGGGTGATATTACAGACAGCGCAATAAACCAAAGTGCATTGTCTGTAGGAGGCCCAGGCGAATGAATCTGTGCCGCAGGAACGACCTCGGACCACCAGTGGCCGAGAAAATTACAGATATTCGGAATCCGTCACCCAAGGTCATGTAAAAATCCAGCAAATATCTGGTGATATCTCGGGTGCTATTAGAGACAGCGCAATAAACCACAGTGCATTGTCTGTAGGAGGCCCTGGCGCATGAATCTGGGCAGCGGGAACGACCTCGGACCAACAGGGGCCGAGAAAATCACCGTCTCATGGAGCCGGACACTCAGGGTCAGGGATAAATCCAATATATATCTGGTGATATCTCGGGTGCTATTACAGATAGCGCAATAAATCAAAGTGCATTGTCTGTAGGAGGCCCAGGCGAATGAATCTGTGCAGCGGGAACGACCTCGGACCACCAGGGGCCGAGAAAACCACCGTCTCATGGGTCCGGACACTCAGGGTCATTGGAAAATCCAATATATATCTGGTGATATCTCGGGTGCTATTACAGATAGCGCAATAAATCAAAGTGCATTGTCTGTAGGAGGCCCTGGCGCATGAATCTGTGCAGCTCGAACGACCTCGGACCACCAGGGGCCGAGAAAACCACCGTCTCATGGGGCCGGTCACTCAGGGTCAGGGAAAAATCCAATATATATCTGGTGATATCTCGGATGCTATTACAGATAGCGGAATCAACCAAAGTGCATTGTCTGCAGGAGGCCCTGGCGCATGAATCTGTGCAGCGGGAACTACCTCGGACGACCAGGGGCCGAGAAAACCACCGTCTCATGGGGCCGGTCACTCAGGGTCAGGGAAAAATCCAATATATATCTGGTGATATCTCGGGTGCTATTACAGATAGCGCAATAAACCAGAGTGCATTGTCTGTAGGAGGCCCTGGCGCATGAATCTGAGCAGCGGGGACGACCTCGAACCACCAGAGGCCGAGAAAACCACCGACTCACGGGGCCGGACACTCAGGGTCAGGGGAAAATCCAATATATATCTGGTGATATCTCGGGTGCTATTAGAGATAGCGCAATAAACCAAAGTGAATTATCTGCAAGAGGCCCTGGCGCATGCATCTGTGCAGCGGGAACGACCTCGAACCACCAGGGGCCGAGAAAACCACCGTCTCATGGGGCCGGACACTCAGGGTCAGGGGAAAATCCAATATATATCTGGTGATATCTCGGGTGCTATTAGAGATAGCGCAATAAACCAAAGTGAATTATCTGCAGGAGGCCCTGGCGCATGCATCTGTGCAGCGGGAACGACCTCCGACCACCAGGGGCCGAGTAAACCAACGTCTCATGGGGCCGGACACTCAGGGTCAGGGAAAAATCCAATATATATCTGGTGATATCTCGGGTGCTATTACAGATAGCGGAATCAACCAAAGTGCATTGTCTGTAGGAGGCCCTGGCGCATGAATCTGGGCAGCGGGAACGACCTCGGACCACCAGGGGCCGAGAAAACCACCGTCTCATGGGTCCGGACACTCAGGGTCAGGGGAAAATCCAATATATATCTGGTGATATCTCGGGTGCTATTAGAGATAGCGCAATAAACCAAAGTGAATTATCTGCAGGAGGCCCTGGCGCATGCATCTGTGCAGCGGGAACGACCTCCGACCACCAGGGGCCGAGTAAACCAAGGCTGCATGGGGCCGGACACTCAGGGTCAGGGAAAAATCCAATATATATCTGGTGATATCTCTGGTGCTATTAGAGAGAGCGCAATAAACCAAAGTGCATTGTCTGCAGGAAGCCCTGACGCATGAATCTGTGCAGCGGGGACGACGTCGGACCACCAGGGGCCCCGAAAACCACAGTCTCATTGGGCCGAGAACTCAGGGTCAGGGAAGAATCCAATATATATCTGGTGATATCTCGGGTGCTATTAGAGATAGGGCAATAAACCAAAGTGAATTATCTATAGGAGGCCCTGGCGCATGAATCTGTGCAGCGGGAACGACCTCGGACCACCAGCGGCCGAGAAAACCACCGTCTCATGGGGCCGGAAACTCAGGGTCAGGGAAAAATCCAATATGTATCTGGTGATATCTCGGGTGCTATTAGAGATAGGGCAATAAACCAAAGTGAATTATCTGCAGGATGCCCTGTCGCATGAATCTGTGCAGCGGGAACGACCTACGACCACCAGGGGCCGAGAAAACCACGGTCTCATGTGGCCGGACACTCAGTGTCAGGGAAAAATCCGATATATATCTGGTGATATCTCGGGTGCTATTACAGATAGCGCAATAAATCAAAATGCATTGTCTGTAGGAGGCCCTGGCGCATGAATCTGGCCAGCGGGAAAGACCTCGGACCACCAGCGGCCGAGAAAACCACCGTCTCATGGGGCCGGACACTCAGGGTCAGGGAAAAATCCAATATATATCTGGTGATATCTCGGGTGCTATTAGGGATAGCGAAATAAATCAAAGTGCATTGTCTGCAGGAGGCCCTGGCGCATGAATCTGTGCAGCGGTACGACCTCGTACCACCAGGGGCCGAGAAAACCACCGTCTCATGGGGCCGGACACTCAGGGTCAGGGGAAAATCCAATATATATCTGGTCATATCTCGGGTGCTATTACAGATAGCGCAATAAATCAAAGTGCATTGTCTGTAGGAGGCCCTGGCGCATGAATCTGTGCAGTAGGAACGACCTCGGACCACCAGGGGCCGAGAAAACCACCGTCTCATGGGGCCGGACACTCAGGGTCAGGGAAAAATCCAAAATATATCTGGTGATATCTCGGGTGCTATTACAGATAGCGCAATAAATCAAAGTGCATTATCTGTAGAAGGCCCTGGCGCATGAATCTGTGCAGCGGGAACGACCTCGGACCACCAGGGGCCGAGAAAACCACAGTCTCATGGGGCCGGACACTCAGTGACAGGGAAAAATCCAATATATATCTTGTGATATCTCGGGTGCTATTACCGATAGCGTAATAAATCAAAGTGCATTGTCTGTAGGAGGCCCTGGCGCATGAATCTGTGCAGCGGGAACGACCTCAGACCACCAGGGGCCGAGACAACCACCGTCTCCTGGGGCCGGACACTCAGGGTCAGGGAAAAATCCAATATATATCTGGTGATATCTCGGGTGCTATTACAGATAGCGCAATAAATCAAAGTGCATTGTCTGTACGAGGCCCTGGCGCATGAATCTATGCAGCGGGTGCGACCTCGGACAGCCAGGGGCCGAGAAAACCACAGTCTCATGGGGCCGGACACTCAGGGTCAGGGAAAAATCCAATATATATCTGGTGATATCTCGGGTGCTATTACAGATAGCGCAATAAATCAAAGTGCATTGTCTGTACGAGGCCCTGGCGCATGAATCTGGGCAGCGGGAACGACCTCGGAACACCAGGGGCTGAGAAAACCACCGTCTCATGGGGCCGGACACTCAGGGTCAAGGAAAAATCCATTATATATCTGGTGATATATCGGGTGCCATTAGAGATAGCGCGATAAATCAAAGTGCATTGTCTGTAGGAGACCCTGGCGCATGAATCTGTGCAGTAGGAACGACCTCGGACCACCAGGGGCCGAGAAAACCACAGTCTCATGGGGCCGGACACTCAGTGACAGGGAAAAATCCAATATATATCTTGTGATATCTCGGGTGCTACTAGAGATAGCGCAATAAACCAAAGTGCATTGACCGTAGGAGGCCCTGGCGCATGAGTCTGTGCAGCGGGAACGACCTCGGACCACCAGGGCCCGAGAAAACCACAGTCTCATGGGTCCGGATACACAGGTTCAGGGGAAAATCCAATATATATCTGGTGATATCTCGGGTGCTATTAGAGATAGCGCAATAAACCAAAGTGAATTATCTGCAGGGGGCCCTGGCGCATGAATCTGTGCAGCGGGAACGACCTCGGACCACCAGGGGCCGAGAAAACCACCGTCTCATGGGGCCGGACACTCAGTGACAGGGAAAAATCCAATATATATCTTGTGATATCTCGGGTGCTACTAGAGATAGCGCAATAAACCAAAGTGCATTGACCGCAGGAGGCCCTGGCGCATGAATCTGTGCAGCGGGAACGACCTCGGACCACCAGGGGCCGAGAAAACCACAGTCTCATGGGGCCGGACACTCAGGGTCAGGGGAAAATCCAATATATATCTGGTGATATCTCGGGTGCTATTAGAGATAGCGTAATAAACCAAAGTGAATTATCTGGAGGAGGCCCTGGCGCATGAATCTGTGCAGCGGGAACGACCTGGGACCACCAGGGGCCGAGAAAACCACCGTCTCATGGGGCCGGACACTCAGGGTCAGGGAAAAATCCAATATATATCTGGTGATATCTCGGGTGCTATTACAGATAGCGCAATAAATCAAAGTGCATTGTCTGTAGGAGGCCCTGGCGTATGAATCTGTGCAGCGGGAACGACCCCTGACCACCAGGGGCCGAGAAAACCACCGTCTCATGGGACCGGACTGTCAGGGTAAGGGAAAAATCCATTATATATCTGGTGATATCTCGGTTGCCATTATAGATAGGGCGATAAATCGAAGTGCATTGTCTGCAGGTGGCCCTGGCGCATGAATCTGTGCAGCGGGAACGACCTCGGACCACCAGGGGCCGAGAAAACCACCGTCTCATGGGGCCGGACACTCAGGGTCAGGGAAAAATCCAATATATATCTGGTGATATCTCGGGTGCTATTACCGATAGCGCAATAAATCAAAGTGCATTGTCCGTAGGAGGCCCTGGCGCATGAATCTGTGCAGCGGGAACGACCTCGGACCACCAGGGGCAGAGAAAACCACCGTCTCATGGGGCCGGACACTCAGGGTCAGGGAAAAATCCAATATATATCATGGTGATATCTCGGGTGCTATTACAGATAGCGCAATAAATCAAAGTGCATTGTCTGTAGGAGGCCCTGGCGCATGATTCCGTGCAGCGGAAACGACCTCGGACCACCATGGGCCGAGAAAATCACCGTCTCATGGGGCCGGACTGTCAGGGTCAGGGAAAAATCCAATATATATCTGGTGATATCTCGGGTGCTATTAGAGATAGCGCAATAAATCAAAGTGCATTGTCTGTAGGAGGCACTGGCGAATGAATCTGTGCAGCAGGAACGACCTCGGCCCACCAGGGGCCGAGAAAATTACAGATATTCGAAATCCGCCACCCAAGGTCATGTAAAAATCCAGCATATATATGGTGCTTTCTCGGGTGCTATTACAGATAGCGCAATAAATCAAAGTGCATTGTCTGTAGGAGGCCCTGGCGCATGAATCTGTGCAGCGGGAACGACCTCTGACCACCAGGGGCCGAGAAAACCACAGTCTCATGGGGCCGGACTGTCAGGGTAAGGGAAAAATCCATTATATATCTGGTGATATCTCGGTTGCCATTAGAGATAGCGCAATAAACCAAAGTGCATTGACCGTAGGAGACCCTGGCGCATGCATCTGTGCAGCGGGAACGACCTCGGACCACCAGGGGCCGAGGAAACCACCGTCTCATGGGGCCGGACACTCAGGGTCAGCGAAAAATCCAATATATATCTAGTGAGATCTCGGGTGCTATTACAGATAGCACAATAAATCAAAGTGCATTGTCTGTAGGAGGCCCTGGCGCATGAATCTGGGCTGCCGGAACGACCTCGCACCACCAGGGGCCGAGAAAACCACCGTCTCATGGGGCCGGACACTCAGGGTCAGGGGAAAATCCAATATATATTTGGTGATATCTCGGGTGCTATTAGAGATAGCGCAATAAATCAAAGTGTATTGTCTGCAGGAAGCCCTGGCGCATGATTCTGTTCAGCGGGAACGACCTCGGACCACCAGGGGCCGAGAAAACCACCGCCTCATGGGGCCGGACACTCAGGGTCAGGGAAAAATCCAATATATATCTGGTGCTATCTCGGGTGCTATTAGAGATAGCGCAATAAATCAAAGTGCATTGTCTACAGGAAGCCCTGGCGCATGATTCTGTTCAGCGGGAACGACCCCTGACCACCAGGGGCCGAGAAAACCACCGTCTCATGGGACCGGACTGTCAGGGTAAGGGAAAAATCCATTATATATCTGGTGATATCTCGGTTGCCATTATAGATAGGGCGATAAATCGAAGTGCATTGTCTGCAGGTGGCCCTGGCGCATGAATCTATGCAGCGGGAACGACCTCGGACAACCAGGGGCCGAGAAAAGCACAGTGTCATGGGGCCGGACACTCAGGGTCAGGGAAAAATCCAATATATATATCTTGTGATATCTCGAGTGCTATTAGAGATACCGCAATTAGCCAAAGTGCATTGACCGTAGGAGGCCCTGGCGCATGAATCTGTGCAGCGGGATCGACCTCGGACCACCAGGGTCCGAGAAAACCACCGTCTCATGGGGCCGGACTGTCAGGGTCAGGGAAATATCCAATATATATCTGGTGATATCTCGGGTGCTATTAGACATAGGGCAATAACCCAAAGTGAATTATCTGCAGGGGGCCCTGGCGCATGAATCTGTGTAGCGGGAACAACCTCGGACCACCAGGGGCCGAGAAAACCAACGTCTCATGGGGCCGGACACTCAGGGTCAGGGAAAAATCCATTATATATCTGGTGATATCTGGGGTGCTACTACAGATAGCGCAATTAATCAAAGTGCATTGTCTGTAGGAGGCACTGGCGCATGAATCTGTGCAGCGGGAACGACCTCGGACCACCAGGGGCCGAGAAAACCACAGTCTCATGGGGCCGGACACTCAGGGTCAGGGGAAAATCCAATATATATCTGGTGATATCTCGGGTGCTATTAAAGATAGCGTAATAAACCAAAGTGAATTATCTGGAGGAGGCCCTGGCGCATGAATCTGTGCAGCGGGAACGACCTGGGACCACCAGGGGCCGAGAAAACCACCGTCTCATGGGGCCGGACACTCAGGGTCAGAGAAAAATCCAGTATATATCTGGTGGTATCTCGGGTTCTATTACAGATAGCGCAATAAATCAAAGTGCATTGTCTGTAGCAGGCCCTGGCGCATGAATCTGGGCTGCGGGAACTACCACGGGCCACCAGGGGCCGAGAAAACCACAGTCTCATGGGGCCGGACACTCAGGGTCAGGGGAAAATCCAATATATATCTGGTGATAACTCGGGTGCTATTAGAGATAGCGCAATAAACCAAAGTGGATTATCTGCAGGAGGCCCTGGCGCATGAATCTGTGCAGCGGGAACGACCTCGGACCACCAGAGGCCGAGAAAACCACCGTCTCATGGGGCCGGACACTCAGGGTCAGGGAAAAATCCAATATATATCTGGTGATATCTCGCATGCTATTGGAGATAGCGCAATAAATCAAAGTGCATTATGTGCAGGAGGCCCTGGCGCATGAATCTGTGCAGCGGGAACGACCTCGGACCACCAGGGGCCGAGAAAACCACCGTCTCATGGGGCCGGACACTCAGGGTCAGGGAAAAATCCAATATATATCTGGTGCTATCTCGGGTGCTATTAGAGATAGCGCAATAAATCAAAGTGCATTGTCTACAGGAAGCCCTGGCGCATGATTCTGTTCAGCGGGAACGACCCCTGACCACCAGGGGCAGAGAAAACCACCGACTCATGGGGCCGGACACTCAGGGTCAGGGAAAAATCCAATATATATCATGGTGATATCTCGGGTGCTATTACAGATAGCGCAATAAATCAAAGTGCATTATCTGTAGAAGGCCCTGGGGCATGAATCTGTGCAGCGGGAACGACCTCGGACCACCAGGGGCCGAGAAAACCACCGTCTCATGGGGCCGGCCACTCAGGGTCAGGGAAAAATCCAATATATATCTGGTGATATCTCGGGTGCTATTACCGATAGCGCAATAAATCAAAGTGCATTGTCTGTAGGAGGCACTGGCGAATGAATCTGTGCCCCAGGAACGACCTCGGACCACCAGTGGCCGAGAAAATTACAGATATTCGGAATCCGTCACCCAAGGTCATGTAAAAATCCAGCATATATCTTGTGATATCTCGGGTGCTATTACTGATAGCGCAATAAACCAAAGTGCATTGTCTGTAGGAGGCCCTGGCGCATGATTCCGTGCAGCGGAAACGACCTCGGACCACCATGGGCCGAGAAAATCACCGTCTCATGGGGCCGGACTGTCAGGGTAAGGGAAAAATCCATTATATATCTGGTGATATCTCGGTTGCCATTAGGGATAGGGCGATAAATCAAAATGCATTGTCTGCAGGAGGCCCTGGCGCATGAATCTGTGCAGCGGGAACGACCTCGGACAACCAGGGGCCGAGAAAACCACAGTGTCATGGGGCCGGACACTCAGGGTCAGGGGAAAATCCAATATATATCTGGTGATATCTCGGGTGCTATTAGAGACAGCGCCATAAACCAAAGTGAATCATCTGCAGGAGGCCCTAGCGCATGAATCTGTGCAGCGGGAACGACCTCGGACGACCAGCGGCCGAGAAAACCACCGTCGCATGGGGCCGGACACACAGTGTCAGGGAAAAATCCAATATATATCTTGTGATATCTCAGGTGCTATTACAGATAGCGCAATAAATCAAAGTGCATTGTCTGTAGGAGGCCCTGGCGCATGAATCTGGGCTGCCGGAACGACCTCGCACCACCAGGGGCCGAGAAAACCACCGTCTCATGGGGCCGGACACTCAGGGTCAGGGGAAAATCCAATATATATTTGGTGATATCTCGGGTGCTATTAGAGATAGCGCAATAAATCAAAGTGTATTGTCTGCAGGAAGCCCTGGCGCATGATTCTGTTCAGCGGGAACGACCTGGGACCAACAGGGGCCGAGAAAACCACCGTCTCATGGGGCCGGACACTCAGGGACAGAGAAAAATACAGTATATATCTGGTGGTATCTCGGGTTCTATTACAGATAGCGCAATAAATCAAAGTGCATTGTCTGTAGCAGGCCCTGGCGCATGAATCTGGGCAGCGGGAACTACCACGGGCCACCAGGGGCCGAGAAAACCACCGTCTCATGGGGCCGGACACTCAGGGTCAGAGAAAAATCCAGTATATATCTGGTGGTATCTCGGGTTCTATTACAGATAGCGCAATAAATCAAAGTGCATTGTCTGTAGCAGGCCCTGGCGCATGAATCTGGGCAGCGGGAACTACCACGGGCCACCAGGGGCCGAGAAAACCACAGTCTCATGGGGCCGGACACTCAGGGTCAGGGGAAAATCCAATATATATCTGGTGATAACTCGGGTGCTATTAGAGATAGCGCAATAAACCAAAGTGGATTATCTGCAGGAGGCCCTGGCGCATGAATCTGTGCAGCGGGAACGTCCTCGGACCACCAGAGGCCGAGAAAACCACCGTCTCATGGGGCCGGACACTCAGGGTCAGGGAAAAATCCAATATATATCTGGTGATATCTCGCATGCTATTGGAGATAGCGCAATAAATCAAAGTGCATTATGTGCAGGAGGCCCTGGCGCATGAATCTGTGCAGCGGGAACGACCTCGGACCACCAGGGGCCGAGAAAACCACCGTCTCATGGGGCCGGACACTCAGGGTCAGGGAAAAATCCAATATATATCTGGTGATATCTCGGGTGCTATTACCGATAGCGCAATAAATCAAAGTGCATTGTCTGTAGGAGGCCCTGGCGCATGAATCTGGGCTGCCGGAACGACCTCGCACCACCAGGGGCCGAGAAAACCACCGTCTCATGGGGCCGGACACTCAGGGTCAGGGGAAAATCCAATATATATTTGGTGATATCTCGGGTGCTATTAGAGATAGCGCAATAAATCAAAGTGCATTGTCTGCAGGAAGCCCTGGCGCATGATTCTGTTCAGCGGGAACGACCTCGGACCACCAGGGGCCGAGAAAATCACCGTCTCGTGGGGCCGGACTGTCAGGGTCAGGGGAAAATCCAATATATATCTGGTGATATCTCGGGTGCTGTTAGAGATAGGGCAATAAATCAAAGTGCATTGTCTGTAGGAGGCCCTGGCGCATGAATCTGGGTAGCGGGAACGACCTCGGACCACCAGGGGCCGAGAAAATTACAGATATTCGGAATCCGTCACACAAGGTCATGTAAAAATCCAGCATATATCTGGTCATATCTCGGGTGCTATTACTGATAGCGCAATAAACCAAAGTGCATTGTCTGTAGGAGGCCCTGGCGCATGAATCCGGGCAGCGGGAACGAACTCGGACCACCAGGGGCCGAGAAAACCACAGTCTCATGGGGCCGGACACTCAGGATCAGGGGAATATCCAATATATATCGGGTGATATCTCGGGTGCTATTGCAGATAGCGCAATAAATCAAAGTGCATTGTCTGTAGGAGGCCCTGGCGCATGAATCTGTGCAGCGGGAACGACCTCGGATCACCAGGGGCCGAGAAACCACAGTCTCATGGGGCCGGACTCTCAGGGTCAGGGGAATATCCAATATATATCTGGTGATATCTCGGGTGCTATTGCAGATAGCGCAATAAATCAAAGTGCATTGCCTGTAGGAGGCACTGGCGAATAAATCTGTGCCCCAGGAACGACCTCGGACCACCAGTGGCCGAGAAAATTACAGATATTCGGAATCCGTCACCCAAGGTCATGTAAAAATCCAGCATATATCTGGTGATATCTCGGGTGCTACTACTGATAGCGCAATAAACCAAAGTGCATTGTCTGTAGGAGGCCCTGGCGCATGAATCCGGGCAGCGGGAACGACCTCGGACCACCAGGGGCCGAGAAAACCACCGTCTCATGAGGCCGGACACTCAGGGTCAGGGAAAAATCCAATATATATCTGGTGATATCTCCTGTGCTATTAGAGATAGCGCAATGAACCAAAGTGCATTGTCTGTAGGAGGCACTGGCGAATGCATCTGTGCAGCGGGAACGACCTCGGACCACCAGGGGCCGAGAAAACCACCGTCTCATGGGGCCGGACACTCAGGGTCAGGGCAAAATCCAATATATATCTGGTGATATCTTGGGTGCTATTACCGATAGCGCAATAAATCAAAGTGCATTGTCCGTAGGAGGCCCTGGCGCATGAATCTGTGCAGCGGGAACGACCTCGGACCACCAGGGGCAGAGAAAACCACCGTCTCATGGGGCCGGACACTCAGGATCAGGGGAATATCCAATATACATCTGGTGATATCTCGGGTGCTATTGCAGATAGCGCAATAAATCAAAGTGCATTGTCTGTAGGAGGCACTGGCGAATGCATCTGTGCAGCGGGAACGACCTCGGACCACCAGGGGCCGACAAAACCACCGTCTCATGGGGCCGGACACTCAGGGTCAGGGCAAAATCCAATATATATCTGGTGATATCTTGGGTGCTATTACCGATAGCGCAATAAATCAAAGTGCATTGTCCGTAGGAGGCCCTGGCGCATGAATCTGTGCAGCGGGAACGACCTCGGACCACCAGGGGCAGAGAAAACCACCGTCTCATGGGGCCGGACACTCAGGGTCAGGGGAAAATCCAATACATATCTGGTGATATCTCGGGTGCTATTAGAGAGAGCGCAATAAACCAAAGTGCATGGTCTGTAGGAGGCCCTGGCGCATGAATCTGTGCAGCGGGAACGACCTCGGACCACCAGGGGCAGAGAAAACCACCGTCTCATGGGGCCGGACACTTAGCGTCAGGGAAAAATCCAATATATATCTGGTGATATCTCGGGTGCTATTAGAGATAGCGCAATAAACCAAAGTGAATTATCTGCAGGAGGCCCTGGCGCATGAATCTGTGTAGCGGGAACGATCTCGGACCACCAGGGGCCGAGAAAACCACCGTCTCATGCGGCCGGACACTCAGGGTCAGGGAAAAATCCGATATATATCTGGTGATATCTCGGGTGGTATTACCGATAGCGCAATAAACCAAAGTGCATTGTCTGTAGGAGGCCCTGGCGCATGAATCCGGGCAGCGGGAACGACCTCGGACCACCAGGGGCCGAGAAAACCACGGTCTCATGGGGCCGGACACTCAGGGTCAGGGAAAAATCCAATATATATCTGGTGATATCTCCTGTGCTATTAGAGATAGCGCAATGAACCAAAGTGTATTATCTGCAGGCGGCCCTGGCGCATGAATCCGTGCAGCGGGAACGAACTCGGACCACCAGGGGCCGATAAAACCACAGTCTCATGGGGCCGGACACTCAGGGTCAGGGGAATATCCAATATATATCTGGTGATATCTCGGGTGCTATTGCAGATAGCGCAATAAATCAAAGTGCATTGTCTGTAGGAGGCACTGGCGAATGCATCTGTGCAGCGGGAACGACCTCGGACCACCAGGGGCCGACAAAACCACCGTCTCATGGGGCCGGACACTCAGGGTCAGGGCAAAATCCAATATATATCTGGTGATATCTTGGGTGCTATTACCGATAGCGCAATAAATCAAAGTGCATTGTCCGTAGGAGGCCCTGGCGCATGAATCTGTGCAGCGGGAACGACCTCGGACCACCAGGGGCAGAGAAAACCACCGTCTCATGGGGCCGGACACTCAGGGTCAGGGGAAAATCCAATACATATCTGGTGATATCTCGGGTGCTATTAGAGAGAGCGCAATAAACCAAAGTGCATGGTCTGTAGGAGGCCCTGGCGCATGAATCTGTGCAGCGGGAACGACCTCGGACCACCAGGGGCAGAGAAAACCACCGTCTCATGGGGCCGGACACTTAGCGTCAGGGAAAAATCCAATATATATCTGGTGATATCTCGGGTGCTATTAGAGATAGCGCAATAAACCAAAGTGAATTATCTGCAGGAGGCCCTGGCGCATGAATCTGTGTAGCGGGAACGATCTCGGACCACCAGGGGCCGAGAAAACCACCGTCTCATGCGGCCGGACACTCAGGGTCAGGGAAAAATCCGATATATATCTGGTGATATCTCGGGTGGTATTACCGATAGCGCAATAAACCAAAGTGCATTGTCTGTAGGAGGCCCTGGCGCATGAATCCGGGCAGCGGGAACGACCTCGGACCACCAGGGGCCGAGAAAACCACGGTCTCATGGGGCCGGACACTCAGGGTCAGGGAAAAATCCAATATATATCTGGTGATATCTCCTGTGCTATTAGAGATAGCGCAATGAACCAAAGTGTATTATCTGCAGGCGGCCCTGGCGCATGAATCCGTGCAGCGGGAACGAACTCGGACCACCAGGGGCCGATAAAACCACAGTCTCATGGGGCCGGACACTCAGGGTCAGGGGAATATCCAATATATATCTGGTGATATCTCGGGTGCTATTGCAGATAGCGCAATAAATCAAAGTGCATTGTCTGTAGGAGGCACTGGCGAATGCATCTGTGCAGCGGGAACGACCTCGGACCACCAGGGGCCGAGAAAACCACCGTCTCATGGGGCCGGACACTCAGGGTCAGGGCAAAATCCAATATATATCTGGTGATATCTCGGGTGCTATTACCGATAGCGCAATAAATTAAAGTGCATTGTCCGTAGGAGGCCCTGGCGCATGAATCTGTGCAGCGGGAACGACCTCGGACCACCAGGGGCAGAGAAAACCACCGTCTCATGGGGCCGGACACTCAGGGTCAGGGGAAAATCCAATATATATCTGGTGATATCTCGGGTGCTATTGCAGATAGCGCAATAAATCAAAGTGCATTGTCTGTAGGAGGCACTGGCGAATGAATCTGTGCCGCAGGAACGACCTCGGACCACCAGTGGCCGAGAAAATTACAGATATTCGGAATCCGTCACCCAAGGTCATGTAAAAATCCTGCATATATCTGGTGATATCTCAGGTGCTATTACAGATAGCGCCATAAATCAAAGTGCATTATCTGTAGTAGACCCTGGCGCATGAATCTGTGCAGCGGGAACGACCTCGGACGACCAGGGGCCGAGAAAACCACCGTCTCATGGGGCCGGACACTCAGGGTCAGGGGAATATCCAATATATATCTGGTGATATCTCGAGTGCTATTGCAGATAGCGCAATAAATCAAAGTGCATTGTCTGTAGGAGGCACTGGCGAATGAATCTGTGCCCCAGGAACGACCTCGGACCACCAGTGGCCGAGAAAATTACAGATATTCGGAATCCGTCACCCAAGGTCATGTAAAAATCCAGCATATATCTGGTGATATCTCAGGTGCTATTACAGATAGCGCCATAAATCAAAGTACATTATCTGTAGTAGACCCTGGCGCATGAATCTGTGCAGCGGGAACGACCTCGGACGACCAGGGGCCGAGAAAACCACCGTCTCATGGGGCCGGACACTCAGGGTCAGGGAAAAATCCAATATATATCTGGTGATATCTCCTGTGCTATTAGAGATAGCGCAATGAACCAAAGTGTATTATCTGCAGGCGGCCCTGGCGCATGAATCCGTGCAGCGGGAACGAACTCGGACCACCAGGGGCCGATAAAACCACAGTCTCATGGGGCCGGACACTCAGGGTCAGGGGAATATCCAATATATATCTGGTGATATCTCGGGTGCTATTGCAGATAGCGCAATAAATCAAAGTGCATTGTCTGTAGGAGGCACTGGCGAATGCATCTGTGCAGCGGGAACGACCTCGGACCACCAGGGGCCGAGAAAACCACCGTCTCATGGGGCCGGACACTCAGGGTCAGGGCAAAATCCAATATATATCTGGTGATATCTCGGGTGCTATTACCGATAGCGCAATAAATTAAAGTGCATTGTCCGTAGGAGGCCCTGGCGCATGAATCTGTGCAGCGGGAACGACCTCGGACCACCAGGGGCAGAGAAAACCACCGTCTCATGGGGCCGGACACTCAGGGTCAGGGGAAAATCCAATATATATCTGGTGATATCTCGGGTGCTATTGCAGATAGCGCAATAAATCAAAGTGCATTGTCTGTAGGAGGCACTGGCGAATGAATCTGTGCCGCAGGAACGACCTCGGACCACCAGTGGCCGAGAAAATTACAGATATTCGGAATCCGTCACCCAAGGTCATGTAAAAATCCTGCATATATCTGGTGATATCTCAGGTGCTATTACAGATAGCGCCATAAATCAAAGTGCATTATCTGTAGTAGACCCTGGCGCATGAATCTGTGCAGCGGGAACGACCTCGGACGACCAGGGGCCGAGAAAACCACCGTCTCATGGGGCCGGACACTCAGGGTCAGGGGAATATCCAATATATATCTGGTGATATCTCGAGTGCTATTGCAGATAGCGCAATAAATCAAAGTGCATTGTCTGTAGGAGGCACTGGCGAATGAATCTGTGCCCCAGGAACGACCTCGGACCACCAGTGGCCGAGAAAATTACAGATATTCGGAATCCGTCACCCAAGGTCATGTAAAAATCCAGCATATATCTGGTGATATCTCAGGTGCTATTACAGATAGCGCCATAAATCAAAGTACATTATCTGTAGTAGACCCTGGCGCATGAATCTGTGCAGCGGGAACGACCTCGGACGACCAGGGGCCGAGAAAACCACCGTCTCATGGGGCCGGACACTCAGGGTCAGGGAAAAATCCAATATATATCTGGTGATATCTCCTGTGCTATTAGAGATAGCGCAATGAACCAAAGTGTATTATCTGCAGGCGGCCCTGGCGCATGAATCCGTGCAGCGGGAACGAACTCGGACCACCAGGGGCCGAGAAAACCACAGTCTCATGGGGCCGGACACTCAGGATCAGGGGAATATCCAATATATATCTGGTGATATCTCGGGTGCTATTGCAGATAGCGCAATAAATCAAAGTGCATTGTCTGTAGGAGGCACTGGCGAATGCATCTGTGCAGCGGGAACGACCTCGGACCACCAGGGGCCGAGAAAACCACCGTCTCATGGGGCCGGACACTCAGGGTCAGGGCAAAATCCAATATATATCTGGTGATATCTCGGGTGCTATTACCGATAGCGCAATAAATCAAAGTGCATTGTCCGTAGGAGGCCCTGGCGCATGAATCTGTGCAGCGGGAACGACCTCGGACCACCAGGGGCAGAGAAAACCACCGTCTCATGGGGCCGGACACTCAGGGTCAGGGGAAAATCCAATACATATCTGGTGATATCTCGGGTGCTATTAGAGAGAGCGCAATAAACCAAAGTGCATGGTCTGTAGGAGGCCCTGGCGCATGAACCTGTGCAGCGGGAACGAACTCGGACCACCAGGGGCCGAGAAAACCACAGTCTCATGGGGCCGGACACTCAGGGTCAGGGGAATATCCAATATATATCTGGTGATATCTCGAGTGCTATTGCAGATAGCGCAATAAATCAAAGTGCATTGTCTGTAGGAGGCACTGGCGAATGAATCTGTGCCGCAGGAACGACCTCGGACCACCAGTGGCCGAGAAAATTACAGATATTCGGAATCCGTCACCCAAGGTCATGTAAAAATCCAGCATATATCTGGTGATATCTCAGGTGCTATTACAGATAGCGCCATAAATCAAAGTACATTATCTGTAGTAGACCCTGGCGCATGAATCTGTGCAGCGGGAACGACCTCGGACGACCAGGGGCCGAGAAAACCACCGTCTCATGGGGCCGGACACTTAGCGTCAGGGAAAAATCCAATATATATCTGGTGATATCTCGGGTGCTATTAGAGATAGCGCAATAAACCAAAGTGAATTATCTGCAGGAGGACCTGGCGCATGAATCTGTGTAGCGGGAACGATCTCGGACCACCAGGGGCCGAGAAAACCACCGTCTCATGGGGCCGAACACTCAGGGTCAGGGAAAAATCCGATATATATCTGGTGATATCTCGGGTGGTATTACCGATAGCGCAATAAACCAAAGTGCATTGTCTGTAGGAGGCCCTGGCGCATGAATCCGGGCAGCGGGAACGACCTCGGACCACCAGGGGCCGAGAAAACCACCGTCTCATGGGGCCGGACACTCAGGGTCAGGGAAAAATCCAATATATATCTGGTGATATCTCCTGTGCTATTAGAGATAGCGCAATGAACCAAAGTGTATTATCTGCAGGCGGCCCTGGCGCATGAATCCGTGCAGCGGGAACGAACTCGGACCACCAGGGGCCGATAAAACCACAGTCTCATGGGGCCGGACACTCAGGGTCAGGGGAATATCCAATATATATCTGGTGATATCTCGGGTGCTATTGCAGATAGCGCAATAAATCAAAGTGCATTGTCTGTAGGAGGCACTGGCGAATGCATCTGTGCAGCGGGAACGACCTCGGACCACCAGGGGCCGAGAAAACCACCGTCTCATGGGGCCGGACACTCAGGGTCAGGGCAAAATCCAATATATATCTGGTGATATCTCGGGTGCTATTACCGATAGCGCAATAAATCAAAGTGCATTGTCCGTAGGAGGCCCTGGCGCATGAATCTGTGCAGCGGGAACGACCTCGGACCACCAGGGGCAGAGAAAACCACCGTCTCATGGGGCCGGACACTCAGGGTCAGGGGAAAATCCAATATATATCTGGTGATATCTCGGGTGCTATTGCAGATAGCGCAATAAATCAAAGTGCATTGTCTGTAGGAGGCACTGGCGAATGAATCTGTGCCGCAGGAACGACCTCGGACCACCAGTGGCCGAGAAAATTACAGATATTCGGAATCCGTCACCCAAGGTCATGTAAAAATCCTGCATATATCTGGTGATATCTCAGGTGCTATTACAGATAGCGCCATAAATCAAAGTGCATTATCTGTAGTAGACCCTGGCGCATGAATCTGTGCAGCGGGAACGACCTCGGACGACCAGGGGCCGAGAAAACCACCGTCTCATGGGGCCGGACACTCAGGGTCAGGGGAATATCCAATATATATCTGGTGATATCTCGAGTGCTATTGCAGATAGCGCAATAAATCAAAGTGCATTGTCTGTAGGAGGCACTGGCGAATGAATCTGTGCCCCAGGAACGACCTCGGACCACCAGTGGCCGAGAAAATTACAGATATTCGGAATCCGTCACCCAAGGTCATGTAAAAATCCAGCATATATCTGGTGATATCTCAGGTGCTATTACAGATAGCGCCATAAATCAAAGTACATTATCTGTAGTAGACCCTGGCGCATGAATCTGTGCAGCGGGAACGACCTCGGACGACCAGGGGCCGAGAAAACCACCGTCTCATGGGGCCGGACACTCAGGGTCAGGGAAAAATCCAATATATATCTGGTGATATCTCCTGTGCTATTAGAGATTGCGCAATGAACCAAAGTGTATTATCTGCAGGCGGCCCTGGCGCATGAATCCGTGCAGCGGGAACGAACTCGGACCACCAGGGGCCGAGAAAACCACAGTCTCATGGGGCCGGACACTCAGGATCAGGGGAATATTCAATATATATCTGGTGATATCTCGGGTGCTATTGCAGATAGCGCAATAAATCAAAGTGCATTGTCTGTAGGAGGCACTGGCGAATGCATCTGTGCAGCGGGAACGACCTCGGACCACCAGGGGCCGAGAAAACCACCGTCTCATGGGGCCGGACACTCAGGGTCAGGGCAAAATCCAATATATATCTGGTGATATCTCGGGTGCTATTACCGATAGCGCAATAAATCAAAGTGCATTGTCCGTAGGAGGCCCTGGCGCATGAATCTGTGCAGCGGGAACGACCTCGGACCACCAGGGGCAGAGAAAACCACCGTCTCATGGGTCCGGACACTCAGGGTCAGGGGAAAATCCAATACATATCTGGTGATATCTCGGGTGCTATTAGAGAGAGCGCAATAAACCAAAGTGCATGGTCTGTAGGAGGCCCTGGCGCATGAATCTGTGCAGCGGGAACGAACTCGGACCACCAGGGGCCGAGAAAACCACAGTCTCATGGGGCCGGACACTCAGGGTCAGGGGAATATCCAATATATATCTGGTGATATCTCGAGTGCTATTGCAGATAGCGCAATAAATCAAAGTGCATTGTCTGTAGGAGGCACTGGCGAATGAATCTGTGCCGAAGGAACGACCTCGGACCACCAGTGGCCGAGAAAATTACAGATATTCGGAATCCGTCACCCAAGGTCATGTAAAAATCCTGCATATATCTGGTGATATCTCAGGTGCTATTACAGATAGCGCCATAAATCAAAGTGCATTATCTGTAGTAGACCCTGGCGCATGAATCTGTGCAGCGGGAACGACCTCGGACGACCAGGGGCCGAGAAAACCACCGTCTCATGGGGCCGGACACTTAGCGTCAGGGAAAAATCCAATATATATCTGGTGATATCTCGGGTGCTATTAGAGATAGCGCAATAAACCAAAGTGAATTATCTGCAGGAGGCCCTGGCGCATGAATCTGTGTTGCGGGAACAACCTCGGACCACCAGGGGCCGAGAAAACCACCGTCTCTTGGGGCCGGACACTCAGGATCAGGGAAAAATCCGATATATATCTGGTGATATCTCGGGTGGTATTACCGATAGCGCAATAAATCAAAGTGCATTGTCCGTAGGAGGCCCTGGCGCATGCATCTGTGCAGCGGGAACGGCCTCGGACCACCAGGGGCAGAGAAAACCACCGTCTCATGGGGCCGGACACTCAGGGTCAGGGGAAAATCCAATACATATCTGGTGATATCTCGGGTGCTATTAGAGAGAGCGCAATAAACCAAAGTGCATGGTCTGTAGGAGGCCCTGGCGCATGAATCTGAGCAGCGGGAACGAACTCGGACCACCCGGGGCCGAGAAAACCACAGTCTCATGGGGCCGGACACTCACGGTCAGGGGAAAATCCAATATATATATCTGGTGATATCTCGGGTGCTATTACAGATAGCGCAATAAAACAAAGTGCAATGTCTGTAGGAGGCCCTGGCGCATGAATCTGGCCCGCCGGAACGACCTCGTACCACCAGGGGCCTAGAAAACCACAGTCTCATGGGGCCGGACACTCAGGGTCAGGGGAAAATCCAATATCTATCTGGTGATATCTCGGGTGCTATTAGAGATAGCGCAATAAACCAAAGTGCATTGTCTGTAGGAGGCCCTGGCGCATGAATCTGGGCAGCGGGAACGACCTCGGACCACCAGCGGCCGAGAAAACCACAGTCTCATGGGGCCGGACACTCAGGGTCAGGGGAAAATCAAATATATATCTGGTGATATCTCGGGTGCTATTAGAGATAGCGCAATAAATCAAAGTGCATTGTCTGTAGGAGGCCCTGGCGCATGAATCTGTGCAGCTCGGACGACCTCGGAACACCAGGGGCCGAGAAAACCACAGTCACATGGGGCCGGACACTCAGGGTCAGGGGAAAATCCAATATATATCTGGTGATATCTCGGGTGCTATTACAGATAGCGCAATAAATCAAAGTGCATTGTCTGTAGGAGGCCCTGGCGCATGAATCTGGCTAGCGGGAACGACCTCGGACCACCAGGGGCCGAGAAAACCACAGTCTCATGGGGCCGGACACTCAGGGTCAGGGAAAAATCCAATGTATATCTGGTGATATCTCGGGTGCTATTAGAGATAGCGCAATAAACCAATGTGAATTATCTGCAGGAGGCCCTGGCGCATGAATCTGTGCGCCAGGAACGACCTCGGACCACCACGGGCCGAGAAAACAACCGTCTCATGGGGCCGGACACTCAGGGTCAGGGAATAATCCAATATATATCTGGTGATATCTCGGGTGCTATTACAGATAGCGCAATAAATCAAAGTGCATTGTCTGTAGGAGGCCCTGGCGCATGAATCTGGCCAGCGGGAACGACCTAGGGACCACCAGCGGCCGAGAAAACCACAGTCTCATGGGGCCGGACACTCAGGGTCAGGGGAAAATCCAATATATATCTGGTGATATCGCTGGTGCTATTAGAGATAGCGCAATTAACCAAAGTGAATTATCTGTAGGAGGCCCTGGCGCATGAATCTGGGCAGCGGCAACGACCTCGGACCACCAGGGGCCGAGAAAACCACCGTCTCATGGGGTCGGACACTCAGAGTCAGGGGAAAATCAAATATATATCTGGTGATATCTCGGGTGCTATTAGAGATAGCGCAATAAATCAAAGTGCATTGTCTGTAGGAGGCCCTGGCGCATGAATCTGGCTAGCGGGAACGACCTCGGACCACCAGGGGCCGAGAAAACCACAGTCTCATGGGGCCGGACACTCAGGGTCAGGGGAAAATCCAATATATATCTGGTGATATCTCGGCTGCTATTACAGATAGCGCAATAAATCAAAGTGTATTGTCTGTAGGAGGCCCTGGCTCATGAATCTGTGCAGCGGGAACGACCTCGGACCACCAGGGGCCGAGAAAACCACCGACACATGGGGCCGGACACTCAGGGTCAGGGAAGAATCCAATATATATCTGGTGATATCTCGGGTGCTATTAGAGATAGCGCAATAAACGAAAGTGCATTGTCTGTACGAGGCCCTGGCGCATGAATCAGGCCAGCGGGAACGACCTCGGACCACCAGGGGCCGAGAAAACCACAGTCACATGGGACCGGACACTGAGGGTCAGGGGAAAATTCAATATATATCTGGTGATATCTCGGGTGCTATTAGAGACAGCGCAATAAACCAAAGTGAATGACCTACAGGAGTCCCTGGCGCATGAGTCTGTGCAGCGGGAACGTCCTCGGACCTCCAGGGGCCGAGAAAACCACCGTCTCATGGGGCCGGACACTCAGGGTCAGGAAAAAATCCAATATATATCTGGTGATATCTCGGGTGCTATTACAGATAGCGCAATAAATCAAAGTGCATTGTCTGTAGGAGGCCCTGGTGCATGAATCTGGCCAGCGGGAATGACCTCGGACCACCAGCGGCCGAGAAAACCACCGTCTCATGCGGCCGGACACTCAGGGTCAGGGAAAAATCCAATGTATATCTGGTGATATCTCGGGTGCTATTAGAGATAGCGCAATAAACCAATGTGAATTATCTGCAGGAGGCCCTGGCGCATGAATCTGTGCGCCAGGAACGACCTCGGACCACCACGGGCCGAGAAAACAACCGTCTCATGGGGCCGGACACTCAGGGTCAGGGAATAATCCAATATATATCTGGTGATATCTCGGGTGCTATTACAGATAGCGCAATAAATCAAAGTGCATTGTCTGTAGGAGGCCCTGGCGCATGAATCTGGCCAGCGGGAACGACCTAGGGACCACCAGCGGCCGAGAAAACCACAGTCTCATGGGGCCGGACACTCAGGGTCAGGGGAAAATCCAATATATATCTGGTGATATCGCTGGTGCTATTAGAGATAGCGCAATTAACCAAAGTGAATTATCTGTAGGAGGCCCTGGCGCATGAATCTGGGCAGCGGCAACGACCTCGGACCACCAGGGGCCGAGAAAACCACCGTCTCATGGGGTCGGACACTCAGAGTCAGGGGAAAATCCAATATATATCTGGTGATATCTCGGCTGCTATTACAGATAGCGCAATAAATCAAAGTGCATTGTCAGTAGGAGGCCCTGGCGCATGAATCTGTGCAGCTCGAACGACCTCGAACCACCAGGGGCCGAGAAAACCACCGTCTCATGGGGCCGGGCACTCAGGGTCAGGGGAAAATCCAATATATATCTGGTGATATCTCGGGTGCTATTAGAGATAGCGCAATAAACCAAAGTGAGTTATCTGCAGGAGGCCCTGGCGCATGTATCTGGCCCGCGGAAACGACGTCGGACCACCAGGGGCCGAGAAAACCACAGTCTCATGGGGCCGGACACTGAGGGTCAGGGGAAAATTCAATATATATCTGGTGATATCTCGGGTGCTATTAGAGATAGCGCAATAAACCAAAGTGAATGATCTACAGGAGTCCCTGGCGCATGAATCTGTGCAGCTAGAACGACCTCGGATCACCAGGGGCCGAGAAAACCACCGTCTCATGGGGCCGGACACTCAGGGTCAGGGGAAAATCTAATATATATCTGGTGATATCTCGGGTGCTATTAGAGATGGCGCAATAAACCAAAGTGCATTGTCTGTAGAAGGCCCTGGCGCATGCATCTGTGCAGCGGGAACGACCTCGGACCACCAGGGGCCAAGAAAACCAACCTCTCATGGGGCCGGACACTCAGGGTCAGGGAAAAATGCAATATACATCTGGTGATATCTCGGTTGCCATTAGAGATAGCGCAATAAATCAAAGTGCGTTGTCTGTAGAAGGCCCTGGCGCATGAATCTGGGCAGCGGCAACGACCTCGGACCACCAGGGGCCGAGAAAACCACCGTCTCATGGGGTCGGACACTCAGGGTCAGGGGAAAATCAAATATATATCTGGTGATATCTCGGGTGCTATTAGAGATAGCGCAATAAACCAAAGTGCATTGTCTGTAGAAGGCCCTGGCACATGAATCTGGGCAGCGGGAACGACCTCGGACCACCAGGACCCGAGAAACCCACCGACTCACGGGGCCGGACACTCAGTGTCCGGGGAAAATCAAATATATATCTGGTGATATCTCGGGTGCTATTAGAGATAGCGCAATAAACCAAAGTGAATTATCTGCAGGAGGCCCTGGCGCATGCATCTGTGCAGCGGGAACGACCTCGGACCACCAGGGGCCAAGAAAACCAACCTCTCATGGGGCCGGACACTCAGGTTCAGGGAAAAATGCAATATACATCTGGTGATATCTCGGTTGCCATTAGAGATAGCGCAATAAATCAAAGTGCGTTGTCTGTAGGAGGCCCTGGCGCATGAATCTGGGCAGCGGCAACGACCTCGGACCACCAGGGGCCGAGAAAACCACCGTCTCATGGGTTCGGACACTCAGGGTCAGGGGAAAATCAAATATATATCTGGTGATATCTCGGGTGCTATTAGAGATAGCGCAATAAATCAAAGTGCATTGTCTGTAGGAGGCCCTGGCGCATGAATCTGGAGAACGGAAACGACCTCGGACCACCAGGGGCCGAGAAAACCACCGTCTCATGGGGCCGGACACTCAGGGTCAGGGAAAAATCCAATATATATCTGGTGATATCTCGGGTGCTATTACAGATAGCGCAATAAATCAAAGTGCATTGTTTGTAGGAAGCCGTGGCGCATGAATCTGTGCAGCGGGAACGACCTCGGACCACCAGGGGCCGAGAAAACCACCGACACATGGGGCCGGACTGTCATGATCCGGGAAAAATCCATTATATATCTGGTTATATCTCGGGTGCTATTAGAGATAGTGCGATAAATCAAAGTGCATTGTCTGCGGGAGGCCCTGGCGCATGAATCTGAGCTGTGGCAACGACCTCGGACCACCAGGGTCCGAGAAAACCACCGTCACATGGGGCCGGACACCCAAGGTAATGTAAAAATCCAATATATATCTGATGATATCTCGGGTGCTATTACAGGTAGCGCAATAAATCAATGTGCATTGTCTGCAGGAGGCCCTGTTGCATGAATCTGTGCAGCGGGAACGACATCGGACCCCAGGGGTCGAGAAAACCACCGTCTCATGGGGCCGGACACTCAGGGTCAGGGAAAATCCAATATATATCTGGTGATATCTCGGGTGCTATTACAGACAGCGCAATAAATCAAAGTGCATTGTCTGCAGGAGGCCCTAGCGCATGAATCTGTGCAGCGGGATCGTCCTCGGACCACCAGGGATCGAGAAAACCACCGAAACATGGGGCCGGGCACTCAGGGTCAAGGAAAAATCCAATATATATCTGGGGATATCTCGCGTGCTATTAGAGATAGCGCAATAAATCAAAGTGCCTTGTCTGCAGGAGGCCCTGGCGCAATAATCTGTGGAGCGGGAACGACCTCGGACCACCAGGGGCCGAGAAAACCACCGTCTCATGGGGTCGGACACTCAGGGTCAGGGAAAAATCCAATATATATCTGGTGATATCTCGGGTGCTGTTACAGATAGCCCAATAAAGCGAAGTGCATTGTCTGTAGGAGGCCCTGGCGCATGAATCTGTGCAGCGGGAACGACCGCAGAAAACCAGGGGCCGAGAAAACCACCGTCTCATGGGGCCGGACACTCAGGGTCAGGGAAAAATCCAATGTATATCTGGTGATATCTCGGGTGCTATTAGAGATAGCGCAATAAACCAAAGTGAATTATCTGCAGGAGGCCCTGGCGCATGAATCTGTGCAGCGGGAACGACCTCGGTCCACCAGGGGCCGAAAAAACCACAGTCTCATGGGGCCGGACACTCAGGGTCAGGGGAAAATCCAATATATATCTGGTGATATCTCGGCTGCTATTACAGATAGCGCAATAAATCAAAGTGCATTGCCAGTAGGAGGCCCTGGCGCATGAATCTGTGCAGCTCGAACGACCTCGAACCACCAGGGGCCGAGAAAACCACCGAAACATGGGGCCGGGCACTCAGGGTCAGGGGAAAATCCAATATATATCTGGTGATATCTCGGGTGCTATTAGAGATAGCGCAATAAACCAAAGTGAGTTATCTGCAGGAGGCCCTGGCGCATGTATCTGGCCCGCGGAAACGACGTCGGACCACCAGGGGCCGAGAAAACCACAGACTCATGGGGCCGGACACTGAGGGTCAGGGGAAAATTCAATATATATCTGGTGATATCTCGGGTGCTATTAGAGATAGCGCAATAAACCAAAGTGAATGATCTACAGGAGTCCCTGGCGCATGAATCTGTGCAGCTAGAACGACCTCGGATCACCAGGGGCCGAGAAAACCACCGTCTCATGGGGCCGGACACTCAGGGTCAGGGGAAAATCCAATATACATCTGGTGATATCTCGGGTGCTATTACCGATAGCGCAATAAATCAAAGTGCATTGTCTGTAGGAGGACCTGGCGCATGAATCTGGCCAGCGGGAACTACCTCGGACCACCAGGGGCCGAGAAAACCACCGTCTCATGGGGCCGGACACTCAGGGTCAGGGGAAAATCCAATATATATCTGGTGATATCTCGGGTGCTATTACAGATAGCGCAATAAATCAAAGTGCATTGTCTGTAGGAGGCCCTGGCGCATGAATCTGTGCAGCCGGAACGACCCTGGACCACCACGGGCCGAGAAAACCACCGTCCCATGGGGCCGGACACTCAGGGTCAGGGAAAAATCCAATATATATCTGGTGATATCTCGGGTGCTATTACAGATAGCGCAATAAAACAAAGTGCCTGATCTGTAGGAGACCCTGGCGCATGAATCTGGCCAGCGGGAACGACCTCGGACAACCAGGGGCCGAGAAAACCACAGTCTCATGGGGCCGGACACTCAGGGTCAGGGGAAAATCCAATATATATCTGGTGATATCTCGGGTGCTATTAGAGATAGCGCAATAAACCAAAGTGAATTATCTGCAGGATGCCCTGGCGCATGAATCTGTGCAGCCGGAACGACCCTGGACCACCACGGGCCGAGAAAACCACCGTCCCATGGGGCAGGACACTCAGGTTCAGGGAAAAATCCAATATATATCTGGTGATATCTCGGGTGCTATTACAGATAGCGCAATAAAACAAAGTGCCTGATCTGTAGGAGACCCTGGCGCATGAATCTGTGCAGCGGGAACGACCTCGGACCACCAGGGACCGAGAAAACCACAGTCTCATGGGGCCGGACACTCAGGGTCAGGGGAAAATCCAATATATATCTGGTGATATCTCGGGTGCTATTAAAGATAGCGCAATAAATCAAAGTGCATTGTCTGTAAGAGGCCCTGGCGCATGAATCTGTGCAGCGGGATCGACCTCGGACCACCAGAGGCCGAGAAAATCACCGTCTCATGAGGCCGGACAGTCAGGGTCAGGGAAAAATCCAATATACATCTGGTGATATCTCGGGTGCTATTAGAGATAGCGCAATAAATCAAACTCCATTGTCTGCAGGAGGCCCTAGTGCTTGAATCTGTGCAGCGGGATTGACCTCGGACCACCAGGGGCCGAGAAAATCACAGTCTCATGAGGCCGGACTGTCAGGGTCAGGGAAAAATGAAATATATATCTGGTGATATCTCGGGTGCTATTACAGATAGCGCAATAAATCAAAGTGCATTGTCTGCAGGAGGCCCTAGCGCATGAATCTGTGCAGCGGGAACGACCTCGGACCACCAGGGGCCGAGAAAACCACCGTCTCATGGGGCCGAACACTCAGGGTCAGGGAAAAATCCAGTATATATCTGGTGATATCTCGGGTGCTATTAGAGATAGCGCAATGAATCAATTGCATTGTCTGCAGGAGGCCCTAGCGCATGAATCTGTGCAGCGGGAACGACCTCGGACCACCAGTGGCCGAGAAAACCACCGTCTCATGGGGCCGGACACTCAGGGTCAGGAAAAAATCCAATATATATCTGGTGATATCTCGGGTGCTATTACAGATAGCGCAATAAATCAAAGTGCATTGTCTGTAGGAGGCCCTGGCGCATGAATCTGGCCAGCGGGAATGACCTCGGACCACCAGCGGCCGAGAAAACCACCGTCTCATGGGGCCGGACACTCAGGGTCAGGGAAAAATCCAATATATATCTGGTGATATCTCGGGTGCTATTAGGGATAGCGAAATAAATCAAAGTGCATTGTCTGCAGGAGGCCCTGGCGCATGAATCTGTGCAGCGGTACGACCTCGTACCACCAGGGGCCGAGAAAACGACCGTCTCATGGGGCCGGACGCTCAGGGTCAGGGGAAAATCCAATATATATCTGGTGATATCTCGGGTGCTATTAGAGATTGCGCAATAAACCAAAGTGAATTATCTGCAGGAGGCCCTGGCGCATGAATCTGTGCAGCCGGAACGACCTCGGACCACCACGGGCCGAGAAAACCACCGTCTCATGGGGCCGGACACTCAGGGTCAGGGGAAAACCCAATATATATCTGGTGATCACTCTGGTGCTATTACAGATAGCGCAATAAATCAAAGTGCATTGTCTGTAGGATGCCCTGTCGCATGAATCTGTGCAGCGGGATCGACATCGGACCACGAGGGACCGAGAAAACCATCGACACATGGGGTCGGACACTCAGGGTCAGGGAAAACTCCAATATATATCTGGTGATATCTCGGGTGCTATTAAAGATAGCGCAATAAATCAAAGTGCATTGTCTGTAGGAGGCCCTGGCGCATGAATCTGTGCAGCGAGATCGACCTCGGACCACCAGGGGCCGAGAAAATCACCGTCTCATGAGGCCGGATAGTCAGGATCAGGGAAAAATCCAATATACATCTGGTGATATCTCGGGTGCTATTAGAGATAGCGCAATAAATCAAACTCCATTGTCTGCAGGAGGCCCTAGTGCTTGAATCTGTGCAGCGGGATCGACCTCGGACCACCAGGGGCCGAGAAAATCACTGTCTCATGAGGCCGGACTGTCAGGGTCAGGGAAAAATGAAATATATATCTGGTGATATCTCGGGTGCTATTACAGATAGCGCAATAAATCAATGTGCAATGTCTGTAGGAGGCACTGGCGAATGAATCGGTGCAGCAGGAACGACCTCGGACCACCAGGGGCCGAGAAAATTACAGATATTCGGAATCCGTCACCCAAGGTCATGCAAAAAACCAGCATATATCTGGTGATATCTTGGGTGCTATTACAGATAGCGCGATAAGTCATAGTGCATTGTCTCCAGGAAGCCCTGGCGCATGATTCAGTACAGCGGGAACGACCTCGGACCACCAGGGGCCGAGAAAACCACCGTCTCATGGAGTCGGACACTCAGGGTCAGGGAAAAAGCCAATATATATCTGGTGATATCTCGGGTGCTATTAGAGATAGTGCAATAAATCAAGGTGAATTATCAGCAGGGGCCCTGGCGCATGAATCTGTGCAGCGGGATCGACCTCGGACCACCAGGGGCCGAGAAAACCACCGACCCATGGGGCCGGACACTCAGGGTCGGGGAAAAATTCAATATATATCTGGTGATATCTCGGGTGATATTAGGGATAGCGAAATAAATCAAAGTGCATTGTCTGCAGGAGGCCCTGGCGCATGAATCTGTGCAGCGGTACGACCTCGTACCACCAGGGGCCGAGAAAATCACTGTCTCATGAGGCCGGACTGTCAGGGTCAGGGAAAAATGAAATATATATCTGGTGATATCTCGGGTGCTATTACAGATAGCGCAATAAATCAATGTGCAATGTCTGTAGGAGGCACTGGCGAATGAATCGGTGCAGCAGGAACGACCTCGGACCACCAGGGGCCGAGAAAATTACAGATATTCGGAATCCGCCACCCAAGGTCATGCAAAAAACCAGCATATATCTGGTGATATCTTGGGTGCTATTACAGATAGCGCGATAAGTCAAAGTGCATTGTCTCCAGGAAGCCCTGGCGCATGATTCAGTGCAGCGGGAACGACCTCGGACCACCAGGGGCCGAGAAAACCACCGTCTCATGGAGTCGGACACTCAGGGTCAGGGAAAAAGCCAATATATATCTGGTGATATCTCGGGTGCTATTAGAGATAGTGCAATAAATCAAGGTGAATTATCAGCAGGGGGCCCTGGCGCATGAATCTGTGCAGCGGGATCGACCTCGGACCACCAGGGGCCGAGAAAACCACCGTCTCATGGGGCCGGACACTCAGGGTCAGGGAAAAATCCAATGTATATCTGGTGATATCTCGGGTGCTATTAGAGATAGCGCACTAAACCAAAGTGAATTATCTGCAGGGGGCCCTGGCGCATGAATCTGTGCAGCGGGATCGACCTCGGACCACCAGGGGCCGAGAAAACCACCGACACATGGGGCCGGACACTCAGGGTCAGGAAAAAATCCAATATATATCTGGTGATATCTCGGGTGCTATTACAGATAGCGCAATAAATCAAAGTGCATTGTCTGTAGGAGGCCCTGGCGCATGAATCTGTGCAGCGGGATCGACCTCGGACCACGAGGGACCGAGAAAACCATCGACACATGGGGCCGGACTGTCAGGATCAAGGAAAAATGCAATATATATCTGGTAATGTCTCGAGTGCTATTAGAGATAGCGCAATAAATCAAAGTGCATTGTCTGAAGGAGTCCCTGGCGCATGAATCTGTGCAGCGGGATCGACCTCGGACCACCAGGGGCAGAGAAAATCACCGTCTCATGGGGTCGGACTGTCAGGGTCAGGGAAAAATCCAATATATATCTGGTGATATCTCGTGTGCTATTAGAGATAGCACAATAAACCAAAGTGAATTATCTATAGGAGGCCCTGGCGCATCAATCTGTGCAGCGGGAACGTCCTCGGACCACCAGGGGCCGAGAAAACCACCGTCTCATGGGGCCGGACACTCAGGGTCAGGAAAAAATCCAATATATATCTGGTGATATCTCGGGTGCTATTACAGATAGCGCAATAAATCAAAGTGCATTGTCTGTAGGAGGCCCTGGCGCATGAATCTGGACAGCGGGATCGACCTCGGACCACCAGGGGCAGAGAAAATCACCGTCTCATGGGGCCGGACTGTCAGGGTCAGGGAAAAATCCAATATATATCTGGTGATATCTCGTGTGCTATTAGAGATAGCACAATAAACCAAAGTGAATTATCTATAGGAGGCCCTGGCGCATCAATCTGTGCAGCGGGAACGTCCTCGGACCGCCAGGGGCCGAGAAAACCACCGTCTCATGGGGCCGGACACTCAGGGTCAGGAAAAAATCCAATATATATCTGGTGATATCTCGGGTGCTATTACAGATAGCGCAATAAATCAAAGTGCATTGTCTGTAGGAGGCCCTGGCGCATGAATCTGGCCAGCGGGAATGACCTCGGACCACCAGCGGCCGAGAGAACCACCGTCTCATGGGGCCGGACACTCAGGGTCAGGGAAAAATCCAATATATATCTGGTGATATCTCGGGTGCTATTAGGGATAGCGAAATAAATCAAAGTGCATTGTCTGCAGGAGGCCCTGGCGCATGAATCTGTGCAACGGTACGACCACGTACCACCAGGGGCCGAGAAAACCACCGTCTCATGGGGCCGGACACTCAGGGTCAGGGGAAAATCCAATATATATCTGGTGATATCTCGGGTGCTATTAGAGATAGCGCAATAAACCAAAGTGAATTATCTGCAGGAGGCCCTGGCGCATGAATCTGTGCAGCCGGAACGACCTCGGACCACCACGGGCCGAGAAAACCACCGTCTCATGGGGCCGGACACTCAGGGTCAGGGAAAAATCCAATATATATCTGGTGATAACTCTGGTGCTATTACAGATAGCGCAATAAATCAAAGTGCATTGTCTGTAGGATGCCCTGTCGCATGAATCTGTGCAGCGGGAACGACCTCGGGCCACCAGGGGCCGAGAAAACCACCGACACATGGGGCCGGACACTCAGGGTCGGGGAAAAATTCAATATATATCTGATGATATCTCGGGTGCTCTTACAGACAGCGCCCTAAACCAAAGTGAATCATCTGCAGGGGGCCCTGGCGCATGAATCTGTGCAGCGGGATCGACATCGGACCACGAGGGACCGAGAAAACCATCGACACATGGGGTCGGACACTCAGGGTCAGGGAAAACTCCAATATATATCTGGTGATATCTCGGGTGCTATTAAAGATAGCGCAATAAATCAAAGTGCATTGTCTGTAGGAGGCCCTGGCGCATGAATCTGTGCAGCGGGGTCGACCTCGGAAAACCAGGGATCGAGAAAACCACCGAAACATGGGGCCGGGCGCTCAGGGTCAGGGGAAAATTCAATATATATCTGGTGATATCTCGGGTGCTATTAGAGAAAGCGCAATAAACCAAAGTGGATTATCTGTAGGAGGCACTGGCGAATGAATCTGTGCAGCAGGAACGACCTCGGACCGCCAGGCGCCGAGAAAATTACAGATATTCGGAATCCGTCACCCAAGTTCATGCAAAAAACCAGCATATATCTGGTGATATCTTGGGTGCTATTACAGATAGCGCGATAAGTCAAAGTGCATTTTCTCCAGGCAGCCCTGGCGCATGATTCGGTGCAGCGGGAACGACCTCGGACCACCAGGGGCCGAGAAAATCACCGTCTCATGGGGCCGGACTGTCAGGGTCAAGGAAAAATGCAATATATATCTGGTAATGTCTCGAGTGCTATTAGAGATAGCGCAATAAATCAAAGTGCATTGTCTGAAGGAGTCCCTGGCGCATGAATCTGTGCAGCGGGATCGACCTCGGACCACCAGGGGCAGAGAAAATCACCGTCTCATGGGGCCGGACTGTCAGGGTCAGGGAAAAATCCAATATATATCTGGTGATATCTCGTGTGCTATTAGAGATAGCACAGTAAACCAAAGTGAATTATCTATAGGAGGCCCTGGCGCATCAATCTGTGCAGCGGGAACGTCCTCGGACCACCAGGGGCCGAGAAAACCACCGTCTCATGGGGCCGGACACTCAGGGTCAGGAAAAAATCCAATATATATCTGGTGATATCTCGGGTGCTATTACAGATAGCGCAATAAATCAAAGTGCATTGTCTGTAGGAGGCCCTGGCGCATGAATCTGTGCAGCGGGATCGACCTCGGACCACGAGGGACCGAGAAAACCATCGACACATGGGGCCGGACTGTCAGGGTCAAGGAAAAATGCAATATATATCTGGTAATGTCTCGAGTGCTATTAGAGATAGCGCAATAAATCAAAGTGCATTGTCTGAAGGAGTCCCTGACGCATGAATCTGTGCAGCGGGATCGACCTCGGACCACCAGGGGCAGAGAAAATCACCGTCTCATGGGGCCGGACTGTCAGGGTCAGGGAAAAATCCAATATATATCTGGTGATATCTCGTGTGCTATTAGAGATAGCACAATAAACCAAAGTGAATTATCTATAGGAGGCCCTGGCGCATCAATCTGTGCAGCGGGAACGTCCTCGGACCACCAGGGGCCGAGAAAACCACCGTCTCATGGGGCCGGACACTCAGGGTCAGGGAAAAATCCAATATATATCTGGTGATATCTCGGGTGCTATTAGGGATAGCGAAATAAATCAAAGTGCATTGTCTGCAGGAGGCCCTGGCGCATGAATCTGTGCAGCGGTACGACCTCGGACCATCACGGGCCGAGAAAACCACCGTCTCATGGGGCCGGACACTCAGGGTCAGGGAAAAATCCAATATATATCTGGTCATATCTCGGGTGCTATTAGAGATAGTGCAATAAATCAAGGTGAATTATCTGCAGGGGGCCCTGGCGCATGAATCTGTGCAGCGGGATCGACCTCGGACCACCAGGGGCCGAGAAAACCACCGACACATGGGGCCGGACACTCAGGGTCGGGGAAAAATTCAATATATATCTGGTGATATCTCGGGTGCTCTTACAGATAGCGCACTAAACCAAAGTGAATTATCTGCAGGGGGCCCTGGCGCATGAATCTGTGCAGCGGGAACGACCTCGGACCACCAGGGGCCGAGAAAACCACCGTCTCATATGGCCGGGCACTCAATGTCAGGGGAGAATCCAATATATATATGGTGATATCTCGGGTGCTATTACAGATAGCGCAATAAATCAAAGTGCATTGTCTGTAGGAGGCCCTGGCGCATGAATCTGTGCAGCGGGATCGACCTCGGACCACGAGGGACCGAGAAAACCATCGACACATGGGGCCGGACTGTCAGGATCAAGGAAAAATGCAATATATATCTGGTAATGTCTCGAGTGCTATTAGAGATAGCGCAATAAATCAAAGTGCATTGTCTGAAGGAGTCCCTGGCGCATGAATCTGTGCAGCGGGATCGACCTCGGACCACCAGGGGCAGAGAAAATCACCGTCTCATGGGGCCGGACTGTCAGGGTCAGGGAAAAATCCAATATATATCTGGTGATATCTCGTGTGCTATTAGAGATAGCACAATAAACCAAAGTGAATTATCTATAGGAGGCCCTGGCGCATCAATCTGTGCAGCGGGAACGTCCTCGGACCACCAGGGGCCGAGAAAACCACCGTCTCATGGGGCCGGACACTCAGGGTCAGGAAAAAATCCAATATATATCTGGTGATATCTCGGGTGCTATTACAGATAGCGCAATAAATCAAAGTGCATTGTCTGTAGGAGGCCCTGGCGCATGAATCTGGACAGCGGGATCGACCTCGGACCACCAGGGGCAGAGAAAATCACCGTCTCATGGGGCCGGACTGTCAGGGTCAGGGAAAAATCCAATATATATCTGGTGATATCTCGTGTGCTATTAGAGATAGCACAATAAACCAAAGTGAATTATCTATAGGAGGCCCTGGCGCATCAATCTGTGCAGCGGGAACGTCCTCGGACCGCCAGGGGCCGAGAAAACCACCGTCTCATGGGGCCGGACACTCAGGGTCAGGAAAAAATCCAATATATATCTGGTGATATCTCGGGTGCTATTACAGATAGCGCAATAAATCAAAGTGCATTGTCTGTAGGAGGCCCTGGCGCATGAATCTGGCCAGCGGGAATGACCTCGGACCACCAGCGGCCGAGAGAACCACCGTCTCATGGGGCCGGACACTCAGGGTCAGGGAAAAATCCAATATATATCTGGTGATATCTCGGGTGCTATTAGGGATAGCGAAATAAATCAAAGTGCATTGTCTGCAGGAGGCCCTGGCGCATGAATCTGTGCAACGGTACGACCACGTACCACCAGGGGCCGAGAAAACCACCGTCTCATGGGGCCGGACACTCAGGGTCAGGGGAAAATCCAATATATATCTGGTGATATCTCGGGTGCTATTAGAGATAGCGCAATAAACCAAAGTGAATTATCTGCAGGAGGCCCTGGCGCATGAATCTGTGCAGCCGGAACGACCTCGGACCACCACGGGCCGAGAAAACCACCGTCTCATGGGGCCGGACACTCAGGGTCAGGGAAAAATCCAATATATATCTGGTGATAACTCTGGTGCTATTAGAGATAGCGCAATAAATCAAAGTGCATTGTCTGTAGGAGGCCCTGGCGCATGAATCTGTGCAGCGGGGTCGACCTCGGAAAACCAGGGGTCGAGAAAACCACCGAAACATGGGGCCGGGCGCTCAGGGTCAGGGGAAAATTCAATATATATCTGGTGATATCTGGGGTGCTATTAGAGAAAGCGCAATAAACCAAAGTGGATTATGTGTAGGAGGCACTGGCGAATGAATCTGTGCAGCAGGAACGACCTCGGACCACCAGGCGCCGAGAAAATTACAGATATTCGGAATCCGTCACCCAAGTTCATGCAAAAAACCAGCATATATCTGGTGATATCTTGGGTGCTATTACAGATAGCGCGATAAGTCAAAGTGCATTGTCTCCAGGCAGCCCTGGCGCATGATTCGGTGCAGCGGGAACGACCTCGGACCACCAGGGGCCGAGAAAATCACCGTCTCATGGGGCCGGACACTCAGGGTCAGGGGAAAATCCAATATATATCTGGTGATATCTCGGGTGCTATTAGAGATAGCGCAATAAACCAAAGTGAATTATCTGCAGGATGCCCTGGCGCATGAATCTGTGCAGCCGGAACGACCCTGGACCACCACGGGCCGAGAAAACCACCGTCCCATGGGGCAGGACACTCAGGTTCAGGGAAAAATCCAATATATATCTGGTGATATCTCGGGTGCTATTACAGATAGCGCAATAAAACAAAGTGCCTGATCTGTAGGAGACCCTGGTGCATGAATCTGTGCAGCGGGAACGACCTCGGACCACCAGGGACCGAGAAAACCACAGTCTCATGGGGCCGGACACTCAGGGTCAGGGGAAAATCCAATATATATCTGGTGATATCTCGGGTGCTATTAAAGATAGCGCAATAAATCAAAGTGCATTGTCTGTAAGAGGCCCTGGCGCATGAATCTGTGCAGCGGGATCGACCTCGGACCACCAGAGGCCGAGAAAATCACCGTCTCATGAGGCCGGACAGTCAGGGTCAGGGAAAAATCCAATATACATCTGGTGATATCTCGGGTGCTATTAGAGATAGCGCAATAAATCAAACTCCATTGTCTGCAGGAGGCCCTAGTGCTTGAATCTGTGCAGCGGGATTGACCTCGGACCACCAGGGGCCGAGAAAATCACAGTCTCATGAGGCCGGACTGTCAGGGTCAGGGAAAAATGAAATATATATCTGGTGATATCTCGGGTGCTATTACAGATAGCGCAATAAATCAAAGTGCATTGTCTGCAGGAGGCCCTAGCGCATGAATCTGTGCAGCGGGAACGACCTCGGACCACCAGGGGCCGAGAAAACCACCGTCTCATGGGGCCGAACACTCAGGGTCAGGGAAAAATCCAGTATATATCTGGTGATATCTCGGGTGCTATTAGAGATAGCGCAATGAATCAATTGCATTGTCTGCAGGAGGCCCTAGCGCATGAATCTGTGCAGCGGGAACGACCTCGGACCACCAGTGGCCGAGAAAACCACCGTCTCATGGGGCCGGACACTCAGGGTCAGGAAAAAATCCAATATATATCTGGTGATATCTCGGGTGCTATTACAGATAGCGCAATAAATCAAAGTGCATTGTCTGTAGGAGGCCCTGGCGCATGAATCTGGCCAGCGGGAATGACCTCGGACCACCAGCGGCCGAGAAAACCACCGTCTCATGGGGCCGGACACTCAGGGTCAGGGAAAAATCCAATATATATCTGGTGATATCTCGGGTGCTATTAGGGATAGCGAAATAAATCAAAGTGCATTGTCTGCAGGAGGCCCTGGCGCATGAATCTGTGCAGCGGTACGACCTCGTACCACCAGGGGCCGAGAAAACGACCGTCTCATGGGGCCGGACGCTCAGGGTCAGGGGAAAATCCAATATATATCTGGTGATATCTCGGGTGCTATTAGAGATTGCGCAATAAACCAAAGTGAATTATCTGCAGGAGGCCCTGGCGCATGAATCTGTGCAGCCGGAACGACCTCGGACCACCACGGGCCGAGAAAACCACCGTCTCATGGGGCCGGACACTCAGGGTCAGGGGAAAACCCAATATATATCTGGTGATCACTCTGGTGCTATTACAGATAGCGCAATAAATCAAAGTGCATTGTCTGTAGGATGCCCTGTCGCATGAATCTGTGCAGCGGGATCGACATCGGACCACGAGGGACCGAGAAAACCATCGACACATGGGGTCGGACACTCAGGGTCAGGGAAAACTCCAATATATATCTGGTGATATCTCGGGTGCTATTAAAGATAGCGCAATAAATCAAAGTGCATTGTCTGTAGGAGGCCCTGGCGCATGAATCTGTGCAGCGAGATCGACCACGGACCACCAGGGGCCGAGAAAATCACCGTCTCATGAGGCCGGATAGTCAGGATCAGGGAAAAATCCAATATACATCTGGTGATATCTCGGGTGCTATTAGAGATAGCGCAATAAATCAAACTCCATTGTCTGCAGGAGGCCCTAGTGCTTGAATCTGTGCAGCGGGATCGACCTCGGACCACCAGGGGCCGAGAAAATCACTGTCTCATGAGGCCGGACTGTCAGGGTCAGGGAAAAATGAAATATATATCTGGTGATATCTCGGGTGCTATTACAGATAGCGCAATAAATCAATGTGCAATGTCTGTAGGAGGCACTGGCGAATGAATCGGTGCAGCAGGAACGACCTCGGACCACCAGGGGCCGAGAAAATTACAGATATTCGGAATCCGTCACCCAAGGTCATGCAAAAAACAAGCATATATCTGGTGATATCTTGGGTGCTATTACAGATAGCGCGATAAGTCATAGTGCATTGTCTCCAGGAAGCCCTGGCGCATGATTCAGTGCAGCGGGAACGACCTCGGACCACCAGGGGCCGAGAAAACCACCGTCTCATGGAGTCGGACACTCAGGGTCAGGGAAAAAGCCAATATATATCTGGTGATATCTCGGGTGCTATTAGAGATAGTGCAATAAATCAAGGTGAATTATCAGCAGGGGCCCTGGCGCATGAATCTGTGCAGCGGGATCGACCTCGGACCACCAGGGGCCGAGAAAACCACCGACACATGGGGCCGGACACTCAGGGTCGGGGAAAAATTCAATATATATCTGGTGATATCTCGGGTGATATTAGGGATAGCGAAATAAATCAAAGTGCATTGTCTGCAGGAGGCCCTGGCGCATGAATCTGTGCAGCGGTACGACCTCGTACCACCAGGGGCCGAGAAAATCACTGTCTCATGAGGCCGGACTGTCAGGGTCAGGGAAAAATGAAATATATATCTGGTGATATCTCGGGTGCTATTACAGATAGCGCAATAAATCAATGTGCAATGTCTGTAGGAGGCACTGGCGAATGAATCGGTGCAGCAGGAACGACCTCGGACCACCAGGGGCCGAGAAAATTACAGATATTCGGAATCCGCCACCCAAGGTCATGCAAAAAACCAGCATATATCTGGTGATATCTTGGGTGCTATTACAGATAGCGCGATAAGTCAAAGTGCATTGTCTCCAGGAAGCCCTGGCGCATGATTCAGTGCAGCGGGAACGACCTCGGACCACCAGGGGCCGAGAAAACCACCGTCTCATGGAGTCGGACACTCAGGGTCAGGGAAAAAGCCAATATATATCTGGTGATATCTCGGGTGCTATTAGAGATAGTGCAATAAATCAAGGTGAATTATCAGCAGGGGGCCCTGGCGCATGAATCTGTGCAGCGGGATCGACCTCGGACCACCAGGGGCCGAGAAAACCACCGTCTCATGGGGCCGGACACTCAGGGTCAGGGAAAAATCCAATGTATATCTGGTGATATCTCGGGTGCTATTAGAGATAGCGCACTAAACCAAAGTGAATTATCTGCAGGGGGCCCTGGCGCATGAATCTGTGCAGCGGGATCGACCTCGGACCACCAGGGGCCGAGAAAACCACCGACACATGGGGCCGGACACTCAGGGTCAGGAAAAAATCCAATATATATCTGGTGATATCTCGGGTGCTATTACAGATAGCGCAATAAATCAAAGTGCATTGTCTGTAGGAGGCCCTGGCGCATGAATCTGTGCAGCGGGATCGACCTCGGACCACGAGGGACCGAGAAAACCATCGACACATGGGGCCGGACTGTCAGGATCAAGGAAAAATGCAATATATATCTGGTAATGTCTCGAGTGCTATTAGAGATAGCGCAATAAATCAAAGTGCATTGTCTGAAGGAGTCCCTGGCGCATGAATCTGTGCAGCGGGATCGACCTCGGACCACCAGGGGCAGAGAAAATCACCGTCTCATGGGGTCGGACTGTCAGGGTCAGGGAAAAATCCAATATATATCTGGTGATATCTCGTGTGCTATTAGAGATAGCACAATAAACCAAAGTGAATTATCTATAGGAGGCCCTGGCGCATCAATCTGTGCAGCGGGAACGTCCTCGGACCACCAGGGGCCGAGAAAACCACCGTCTCATGGGGCCGGACACTCAGGGTCAGGAAAAAATCCAATATATATCTGGTGATATCTCGGGTGCTATTACAGATAGCGCAATAAATCAAAGTGCATTGTCTGTAGGAGGCCCTGGCGCATGAATCTGGACAGCGGGATCGACCTCGGACCACCAGGGGCAGAGAAAATCACCGTCTCATGGGGCCGGACTGTCAGGGTCAGGGAAAAATCCAATATATATCTGGTGATATCTCGTGTGCTATTAGAGATAGCACAATAAACCAAAGTGAATTATCTATAGGAGGCCCTGGCGCATCAATCTGTGCAGCGGGAACGTCCTCGGACCGCCAGGGGCCGAGAAAACCACCGTCTCATGGGGCCGGACACTCAGGGTCAGGAAAAAATCCAATATATATCTGGTGATATCTCGGGTGCTATTACAGATAGCGCAATAAATCAAAGTGCATTGTCTGTAGGAGGCCCTGGCGCATGAATCTGGCCAGCGGGAATGACCTCGGACCACCAGCGGCCGAGGGAACCACCGTCTCATGGGGCCGGACACTCAGGGTCAGGGAAAAATCCAATATATATCTGGTGATATCTCGGGTGCTATTAGGGATAGCGAAATAAATCAAAGTGCATTGTCTGCAGGAGGCCCTGGCGCATGAATCTGTGCAACGGTACGACCACGTACCACCAGGGGCCGAGAAAACCACCGTCTCATGGGGCCGGACACTCAGGGTCAGGGGAAAATCCAATATATATCTGGTGATATCTCGGGTGCTATTAGAGATAGCGCAATAAACCAAAGTGAATTATCTGCAGGAGGCCCTGGCGCATGAATCTGTGCAGCCGGAACGACCTCGGACCACCACGGGCCGAGAAAACCACCGTCTCATGGGGCCGGACACTCAGGGTCAGGGAAAAATCCAATATATATCTGGTGATAACTCTGGTGCTATTACAGATAGCGCAATAAATCAAAGTGCATTGTCTGTAGGATGCCCTGTCGCATGAATCTGTGCAGCGGGAACGACCTCGGGCCACCAGGGGCCGAGAAAACCACCGACACATGGGGCCGGACACTCAGGGTCGGGGAAAAATTCAATATATATCTGATGATATCTCGGGTGCTCTTACAGACAGCGCCCTAAACCAAAGTGAATCATCTGCAGGGGGCCCTGGCGCATGAATCTGTGCAGCGGGATCGACATCGGACCACGAGGGACCGAGAAAACCATCGACACATGGGGTCGGACACTCAGGGTCAGGGAAAACTCCAATATATATCTGGTGATATCTCGGGTGCTATTAAAGATAGCGCAATAAATCAAAGTGCATTGTCTGTAGGAGGCCCTGGCGCATGAATCTGTGCAGCGGGGTCGACCTCGGAAAACCAGGGATCGAGAAAACCACCGAAACATGGGGCCGGGCGCTCAGGGTCAGGGGAAAATTCAATATATATCTGGTGATATCTCGGGTGCTATTAGAGAAAGCGCAATAAACCAAAGTGGATTATCTGTAGGAGGCACTGGCGAATGAATCTGTGCAGCAGGAACGACCTCGGACCGCCAGGCGCCGAGAAAATTACAGATATTCGGAATCCGTCACCCAAGTTCATGCAAAAAACCAGCATATATCTGGTGATATCTTGGGTGCTATTACAGATAGCGCGATAAGTCAAAGTGCATTTTCTCCAGGCAGCCCTGGCGCATGATTCGGTGCAGCGGGAACGACCTCGGACCACCAGGGGCCGAGAAAATCACCGTCTCATGGGGCCGGACTGTCAGGGTCAAGGAAAAATGCAATATATATCTGGTAATGTCTCGAGTGCTATTAGAGATAGCGCAATAAATCAAAGTGCATTGTCTGAAGGAGTCCCTGGCGCATGAATCTGTGCAGCGGGATCGACCTCGGACCACCAGGGGCAGAGAAAATCACCGTCTCATGGGGCCGGACTGTCAGGGTCAGGGAAAAATCCAATATATATCTGGTGATATCTCGTGTGCTATTAGAGATAGCACAATAAACCAAAGTGAATTATCTATAGGAGGCCCTGGCGCATCAATCTGTGCAGCGGGAACGTCCTCGGACCACCAGGGGCCGAGAAAACCACCGTCTCATGGGGCCGGACACTCAGGGTCAGGAAAAAATCCAATATATATCTGGTGATATCTCGGGTGCTATTACAGATAGCGCAATAAATCAAAGTGCATTGTCTGTAGGAGGCCCTGGCGCATGAATCTGTGCAGCGGGATCGACCTCGGACCACGAGGGACCGAGAAAACCATCGACACATGGGGCCGGACTGTCAGGGTCAAGGAAAAATGCAATATATATCTGGTAATGTCTCGAGTGCTATTAGAGATAGCGCAATAAATCAAAGTGCATTGTCTGAAGGAGTCCCTGACGCATGAATCTGTGCAGCGGGATCGACCTCGGACCACCAGGGGCAGAGAAAATCACCGTCTCATGGGGCCGGACTGTCAGGGTCAGGGAAAAATCCAATATATATCTGGTGATATCTCGTGTGCTATTAGAGATAGCACAATAAACCAAAGTGAATTATCTATAGGAGGCCCTGGCGCATCAATCTGTGCAGCGGGAACGTCCTCGGACCACCAGGGGCCGAGAAAACCACCGTCTCATGGGGCCGGACACTCAGGGTCAGGAAAAAATCCAATATATATCTGGTGATATCTCGGGTGCTATTACAGATAGCGCAATAAATCAAAGTGCATTGTCTGTAGGAGGCCCTGGCGCATGAATCTGGCCAGCGGGAATGACCTCGGACCACCAGCGGCCGAGAAAACCACCGTCTCATGGGGCCGGACACTCAGGGTCAGGGAAAAATCCAATATATATCTGGTGATATCTCGGGTGCTATTAGGGATAGCGAAATAAATCAAAGTGCATTGTCTGCAGGAGGCCCTGGCGCATGAATCTGTGCAGCGGTACGACCTCGGACCATCACGGGCCGAGAAAACCACCGTCTCATGGGGCCGGACACTCAGGGTCAGGGAAAAATCCAATATATATCTGGTCATATCTCGGGTGCTATTAGAGATAGTGCAATAAATCAAGGTGAATTATCTGCAGGGGGCCCTGGCGCATGAATCTGTGCAGCGGGATCGACCTCGGACCACCAGGGGCCGAGAAAACCACCGACACATGGGGCCGGACACTCAGGGTCGGGGAAAAATTCAATATATATCTGGTGATATCTCGGGTGCTCTTACAGATAGCGCACTAAACCAAAGTGAATTATCTGCAGGGGGCCCTGGCGCATGAATCTGTGCAGCGGGAACGACCTCGGACCACCAGGGGCCGAGAAAACCACCGTCTCATATGGCCGGGCACTCAATGTCAGGGGAGAATCCAATATATATATGGTGATATCTCGGGTGCTATTACAGATAGCGCAATAAATCAAAGTGCATTGTCTGTAGGAGGCCCTGGCGCATGAATCTGTGCAGCGGGATCGACCTCGGACCACGAGGGACCGAGAAAACCATCGACACATGGGGCCGGACTGTCAGGATCAAGGAAAAATGCAATATATATCTGGTAATGTCTCGAGTGCTATTAGAGATAGCGCAATAAATCAAAGTGCATTGTCTGAAGGAGTCCCTGGCGCATGAATCTGTGCAGCGGGATCGACCTCGGACCACCAGGGGCAGAGAAAATCACCGTCTCATGGGGTCGGACTGTCAGGGTCAGGGAAAAATCCAATATATATCTGGTGATATCTCGTGTGCTATTAGAGATAGCACAATAAACCAAAGTGAATTATCTATAGGAGGCCCTGGCGCATCAATCTGTGCAGCGGGAACGTCCTCGGACCACCAGGGGCCGAGAAAACCACCGTCTCATGGGGCCGGACACTCAGGGTCAGGAAAAAATCCAATATATATCTGGTGATATCTCGGGTGCTATTACAGATAGCGCAATAAATCAAAGTGCATTGTCTGTAGGAGGCCCTGGCGCATGAATCTGGACAGCGGGATCGACCTCGGACCACCAGGGGCAGAGAAAATCACCGTCTCATGGGGCCGGACTGTCAGGGTCAGGGAAAAATCCAATATATATCTGGTGATATCTCGTGTGCTATTAGAGATAGCACAATAAACCAAAGTGAATTATCTATAGGAGGCCCTGGCGCATCAATCTGTGCAGCGGGAACGTCCTCGGACCGCCAGGGGCCGAGAAAACCACCGTCTCATGGGGCCGGACACTCAGGGTCAGGAAAAAATCCAATATATATCTGGTGATATCTCGGGTGCTATTACAGATAGCGCAATAAATCAAAGTGCATTGTCTGTAGGAGGCCCTGGCGCATGAATCTGGCCAGCGGGAATGACCTCGGACCACCAGCGGCCGAGAGAACCACCGTCTCATGGGGCCGGACACTCAGGGTCAGGGAAAAATCCAATATATATCTGGTGATATCTCGGGTGCTATTAGGGATAGCGAAATAAATCAAAGTGCATTGTCTGCAGGAGGCCCTGGCGCATGAATCTGTGCAACGGTACGACCACGTACCACCAGGGGCCGAGAAAACCACCGTCTCATGGGGCCGGACACTCAGGGTCAGGGGAAAATCCAATATATATCTGGTGATATCTCGGGTGCTATTAGAGATAGCGCAATAAACCAAAGTGAATTATCTGCAGGAGGCCCTGGCGCATGAATCTGTGCAGCCGGAACGACCTCGGACCACCACGGGCCGAGAAAACCACCGTCTCATGGGGCCGGACACTCAGGGTCAGGGAAAAATCCAATATATATCTGGTGATAACTCTGGTGCTATTAGAGATAGCGCAATAAATCAAAGTGCATTGTCTGTAGGAGGCCCTGGCGCATGAATCTGTGCAGCGGGGTCGACCTCGGAAAACCAGGGGTCGAGAAAACCACCGAAACATGGGGCCGGGCGCTCAGGGTCAGGGGAAAATTCAATATATATCTGGTGATATCTCGGGTGCTATTAGAGAAAGCGCAATAAACCAAAGTGGATTATCTGTAGGAGGCACTGGCGAATGAATCTGTGCAGCAGGAACGACCTCGGACCACCAGGCGCCGAGAAAATTACAGATATTCGGAATCCGTCACCCAAGTTCATGCAAAAAACCAGCATATATCTGGTGATATCTTGGGTGCTATTACAGATAGCGCGATAAGTCAAAGTGCATTGTCTCCAGGCAGCCCTGGCGCATGATTCGGTGCAGCGGGAACGACCTCGGACCACCAGGGGCCGAGAAAATCACCGTCTCATGGGGCCGGACTGTCAGGGTCAAGGAAAAATGCAATATATATCTGGTAATGTCTCGAGTGCTATTAGAGATAGCGCAATAAATCAAAGTGCATTGTCTGAAGGAGTCCCTGGCGCATGAATCTGTGCAGCGGGATCGACCTCGGACCACCAGGGGCAGAGAAAATCACCGTCTCATGGGGCCGGACTGTCAGGGTCAAGGAAAAATGCAATATATATCTGGTGATATCTCGGGTGCTATTACAGATAGCGCAATAAATCAAAGTGCATTGTCTGTAGGAGGCCCTGGCGCATGAATCTGTGCAGCGGGATCGACCTCGGACCACGAGGGACCGAGAAAACCATCGACACATGGGGCCGGACTGTCAGGGTCAAGGAAAAATGCAATATATATCTGGTAATGTCTCGAGTGCTATTAGAGATAGCGCAATAAATCAAAGTGCATTGTCTGAAGGAGTCCCTGACGCATGAATCTGTGCAGCGGGATCGACCTCGGACCACCAGGGGCAGAGAAAATCACCGTCTCATGGGGCCGGACTGTCAGGGTCAGGGAAAAATCCAATATATATCTGGTGATATCTCGTGTGCTATTAGAGATAGCACAATAAACCAAAGTGAATTATCTATAGGAGGCCCTGGCGCATCAATCTGTGCAGCGGGAACGTCCTCGGACCACCAGGGGCCGAGAAAACCACCGTCTCATGGGGCCGGACACTCAGGGTCAGGAAAAAATCCAATATATATCTGGTGATATCTCGGGTGCTATTACAGATAGCGCAATAAATCAAAGTGCATTGTCTGTAGGAGGCCCTGGCGCATGAATCTGGCCAGCGGGAATGACCTCGGACCACCAGCGGCCGAGAAAACCACCGTCTCATGGGGCCGGACACTCAGGGTCAGGGATAAATCCAATATATATCTGGTGATATCTCGGGTGCTATTAGGGATAGCGAAATAAATCAAAGTGCATTGTCTGCAGGAGGCCCTGGCGCATGAATCTGTGCAGCGGTACGACCTCGGACCATCACGGGCCGAGAAAACCACCGTCTCATGGGGCCGGACACTCAGGGTCAGGGAAAAATCCAATATATATCTGGTGATATCTCGTGTGCTATTAGAGATAGCACAATAAACCAAAGTGAATTATCTATAGGAGGCCCTGGCGCATCAATCTGTGCAGCGGGAACGTCCTCGGACCGCCAGGGGCCGAGAAAACCACCGTCTCATGGGGCCGGACACTCAGGGTCAGGAAAAAATCCAATATATATCTGGTGATATCTCGGGTGCTATTACAGATAGCGCAATAAATCAAAGTGCATTGTCTGTAGGAGGCCCTGGCGCATGAATCTGGCCAGCGGGAATGACCTCGGACCACCAGCGGCCGAGAGAACCACCGTCTCATGGGGCCGGACACTCAGGGTCAGGGAAAAATCCAATATATATCTGGTGATATCTCGGGTGCTATTAGGGATAGCGAAATAAATCAAAGTGCATTGTCTGCAGGAGGCCCTGGCGCATGAATCTGTGCAACGGTACGACCACGTACCACCAGGGGCCGAGAAAACCACCGTCTCATGGGGCCGGACACTCAGGGTCAGGGGAAAATCCAATATATATCTGGTGATATCTCGGGTGCTATTAGAGATAGCGCAATAAACCAAAGTGAATTATCTGCAGGAGGCCCTGGCGCATGAATCTGTGCAGCCGGAACGACCTCGGACCACCACGGGCCGAGAAAACCACCGTCTCATGGGGCCGGACACTCAGGGTCAGGGAAAAATCCAATATATATCTGGTGATAACTCTGGTGCTATTACAGATAGCGCAATAAATCAAAGTGCATTGTCTGTAGGATGCCCTGTCGCATGAATCTGTGCAGCGGGAACGACCTCGGGCCACCAGGGGCCGAGAAAACCACCGACACATGGGGCCGGACACTCAGGGTCGGGGAAAAATTCAATATATATCTGATGATATCTCGGGTGCTCTTACAGACAGCGCCCTAAACCAAAGTGAATCATCTGCAGGGGGCCCTGGCGCATGAATCTGTGCAGCGGGATCGACATCGGACCACGAGGGACCGAGAAAACCATCGACACATGGGGTCGGACACTCAGGGTCAGGGAAAACTCCAATATATATCTGGTGATATCTCGGGTGCTATTAAAGATAGCGAAATAAATCAAAGTGCATTGTCTGCAGGAGGCCCTGGCGCATGAATCTGTGCAGCGGTACGACCTCGGACCACCACGGGCCGAGAAAACCACCGTCTCATGGGGCCGGACACTCAGGGTCAGGCAAAAATCCAATATATATCTGGTGATATCTCGGGTGCTATTACAGATAGGGCAATAAATCAAAGTGCATTGTGTGTACGATGCCCTGGCGCATGAATCTGTGCAGCGGGAACGACCTCGGACCACCAGGGGCCGAGAAAACCACCGTCTCATGGGGCCGGACACTCAGGGTCAGGGAAAAATCCAATGTATATCTGGTGATATCTCGGGTGCTATTAGAGATAGCGCAATAAACCAAAGTGAATTATCTGCAGGAGGCCCTGGCGCATGAATCTGTGCAGCGGGAACGACCTCGGACCACCAGGGACCGAGAAAACCACAGTCTCATGGGGCCGGACACTCAGGGTCAGGGGAAAATCCAATATATATCTGGTGATAACTCTGGTGCTATTACAGATAGCGCAATAAATCAAAGTGCATTGTCTGTAGGATGCCCTGTCGCATGAATCTGTGCAGCGGGATCGACCTCGGGCCACCAGGGGCCGAGAAAACCACCGACACATGGGGCCGGACACTCAGGGTCAGGGAAAAATCCAATATATATCTGGTGATATCTCGGGTGCTCTTACAGATAGCGCACTAAACCAAAGTGAATTATCTGCAGGGGGCCCTGGCGCATGAATCTGTGCAGCGGGAACGACCTCGGACCACCAGGGGCCGAGAAAACCACCGTCTCATGGGGTCGGACTGTCAGGGTCAGGGAAAAATCCAATATATATCTGGTGATATCTCGGGTTCTCTTAGAGATAGCGCACTAAACCAAAGTGCATTGTCTGTAGGAGGCCCTGGCGCATGAATCTGTGCAGCGGGATCGACCTCGGACCACCAGGGATAGCGGAATAAATCAAAGTGCCTTGTCTGTAGGAGGCACTGGCGAATGAATCTGTGCAGCAGGAACGACCTCGGACCACCAGGCGCCGAGAAAATTACAGATATTCGGAATCCGTCACCGAAGGTCATGTAAAAATCCAACATATATATGGTGATATCTCGGGTGCTATTACAGATAGCGCAATAAACCAAAGTGAATTGTCTGCAGGAAGCCTTGGCGCAGGAATCTGTGCAGCGGAATCGACCACGGACCACCAGGGGCCGAGAAAACCACCGTCTCATGAGGCCGGACTGTCAGGGTCAGGGAAAAATGCAATATATATCTGGTGATATCTCGGGTGCTATTAGAGATAGCGCAATAAACAAAAGTGAATTATCTGCAGGAGGCCCTGGCGCATGAATCTGTGCAGTGGGGACGACCACGGACCACCAGGGGCCGAGAAAACCACCGTCTCATGGGGCCGGACTGACAGGGTCGGGGGAAAATCCAATATATATCTGGTGATATCTCGGGTGCTATTACAGATAGCGCAATAAATCAAAGTGCATTGTCTGTAGGAGGCCCTGGCGCATGAATCTGTGCAGCGGGAACGACCTCGGACCAACCAGGGGCCGAGAAAATTACAGATATTCGGAATCCGTCACCCAAGGTCATGTAAAAATCCAACATATATATGGTGATATCTCGGGTGCTATTACAGGTAGCGCAATAAACCAAAGTGAATTGTCTGCAGGAAGCCTGGGCGCATGAATCTGTGCAGCGGAATCGACCACGGACCACCAGGGGCCGAGAAAACCACCGTCTCATGAGGCCGGACTGTCAGGGTCAGGGAAAAATGCAATATATATCTGGTGATATCTCGGGTGCTATTAGAGATAGCGCAATAAATCAAAGTGCATTATCTATAGGATGCCCTGGCGCATAAATCTGTGCAGCGGGATCGACTTCGGACCACCAGGGACCGAGAAAAACATCGACACATGGGGCCGGACTGTCAGGGTCAAGGAAAAATGCAATATATATCTTTTGATATCACGGGTGCTATTAGAGATAGCGCAATAAACCAAAGTGGATTATCTGCAGGAGGGCCTAGCGTATTAATCTGAGCAGCAGGAACGACCTCGGACCACCAGGCGCCGATAAAATTACAGATATACGGAATCCGTCACCTAATGTCATGTAAAAATCCAGCATATATCTGGTGACATCTCGGGTGCTCTTACAGATAGCGCACTAAACCAGAGTGAATTATCTGCAGGGGGCCCTGGCGCAGGAATCTGTGCAGCGGAATCAACCACGGACCACCAGGGGCCGAGAAAACCACCGTCTCATGAGGCCGGATTGTCAGGGTCAGGGAAAAATCCAATATATATCAGGTGATATGTCGGGTGCTATTAGAGATAGCGAAATAAATCAAAGTGCATTGTCTGCAGGAGGCCCTGGCGCATAAATCTGAGCCGCGGGATCGACCTCGGACCACCAGGGGCCGAGAAAACCACCGTCTCATGAGGCCGGACTGACAGGGTCGGGGGAAAATCCAATATATATCTGGTGATATCTCGGGTGCTATTACAGATAGCGCAATAAATCAAAGTGCATTGTCTGTAGGAGGCCCTGGCGCATGAATCTGTGCAGCGGTAACGATCTCGTACCAACCAGGGGCCGAGAAAATTACAGATATTCGGAATCCGTCACCCAAGGTCATGTAAAAATCCAACATATATATGGTGATATCTCGGGTGCTATTACAGATAGCGCAATAAACCAAAGTGAATTGTCTGCAGGAAGCCTTGGCGCATGAATCTGTGCAGCGGAATCGACCACGGACCACCAGGGGCCGAGAAAACCACCGTCTCATGAGGCCGGACTGTCAGGGTCAGGGAAAAATGCAATATATATCTGGTGATATCTCGGGTGCTATTAGGGATAGCGCAATAAATCAAAGTGCATTATCTATAGGATGCCCTGGCCCATAAATCTGTGCAGCGGGATCGACTTCGGACCACCAGGGACCGAGAAAAACATCGACACATGGGGCCGGACTGTCAGGGTCAAGGAAAAATCCAATATATATCTTTTGATATCACGGGTGCTATTAGAGATAGCGCAATAAACCAAAGTGGATTATCTGCAGGAGGCCCTGGCGCATGAATCTGTGCTGCGGGGACGACCTCGGACCACCAGGGGCCAAGAAAACCACCGTCTCATGGGGCCGGATTTTCAGGGTCAGGGGAAAATCCAATATATATCTGGTGATACCTCGGGTGCTATTAGAGATAGCGCAATAAACCAAATTGAATTATCTGCAGGAGGGCCTAGCGTATTAATCTGAGCAGCAGGAACGACCTCGGACCACCAGGCGCCGATAAAATTACAGATATACGGAATCCGTCACCTAATGTCATGTAAAAATCCAGCATATATCTGGTGACATCTCGGGTGCTCTTACAGATAGCGCACTAAACCAGAGTGAATTATCTGCAGGGGGCCCTGGCGCAGGAAACTGTGCAGCGGAATCAACCACGGACCACCAGGGGCCGAGAAAACCACCGTCTCATGAGGCCGGATTGTCAGGGTCAGGGAAAAATCCAATATATATCAGGTGATATCTCGGGTGCTATTAGAGATAGCGAAATAAATCAAAGTGCATTGTCTGCAGGAGGCCCTGGCGCATAAATCTGAGCCGCGGGATCGACCTCGGACCACCAGGAGCCGAGAAAACCACCGACACATGGGGCCGGACACTCAGGGTCGAGGAAAAATCCAATATATATCTGGTGATATCTCGGGTGCTATTACAGATAGCGCAATAAATCAAAGTGCATTGTCTGTAGGAGGCCCTGGCGCATGAATCTGGCCAGCGGGAATGACCTCGGACCACCAGCGGCCGAGAAAACCACCGTCTCATGGGGCCGGACACTCATGGTCAGGGAAAAATCCAATATATATCTGGTGATATCTCGGTTGCTATTAGGGATAGCGAAATAAATCAAAGTGCATTGTCTGCAGGAGGCCCTGGCGCATGAATCTGTGCAGCGGTACGACCTCGGACCACCACGGGCCGAGAAAACCACCGTCTCATGGGGCCGGACACTCAGGGTCAGGCAAAAATCCAATATATATCTGGTCATATCTCGGGTGCTATTACAGATAGCGCAATAAATCAAAGTCCATTGTCTGCAGGAGGCCCTGGCGCATGAATCTGTGCAGCGGAAACGACCTCGGACCACCAGGGGCCGAGAAAATCACCGTCTCATGGGGCCGGACTGTCAGGGTCAGGGGAAAATCCAATATAGATCTGGTGATATCTCGGGTGCTATTACAGATAGGGCAATAAATCAAAGTGCATTGTGTGTACGATGCCCTGGCGCATGAATCTGTGCAGCGGGAACGACCTCGGACCACCAGGGGCCGAGAAAACCACCGTCTCATGGGGCCGGACACTCAGGGTCAGGGAAAAATCCAATGTATATCTGGTGATATCTCGGGTGCTATTAGAGATAGCGCAATAAACCAAAGTGAATTATCTGCAGGAGGCCCTGGCGCATGAATCTGTGCAGCGGGAACGACCTCGGACCACCAGGGACCGAGAAAACCACAGTCTCATGGGGCCGGACACTCAGGGTCAGGGGAAAATCCAATATATATCTGGTGATAACTCTGGTGCTATTACAGATAGCGCAATAAATCAAAGTGCATTGTCTGTAGGATGCCCTGTCGCATGAATCTGTGCAGCGGGATCGACCTCGGGCCACCAGGGGCCGAGAAAACCACCGACACATGGGGCCGGACACTCAGGGTCAGGGAAAAATCCAATATATATCTGGTGATATCTCGGGTGCTCTTACAGATAGCGCACTAAACCAAAGTGAATTATCTGCAGGGGGCCCTGGCGCATGAATCTGTGCAGCGGGAACGACCTCGGACCACCAGGGGCCGAGAAAACCACCGTCTCATGGGGTCGGACTGTCAGGGTCAGGGAAAAATCCAATATATATCTGGTGATATCTCGGGTTCTCTTAGAGATAGCGCACTAAACCAAAGTGCATTGTCTGTAGGAGGCCCTGGCGCATGAATCTGTGCAGCGGGATCGACCTCGGACCACCAGGGATAGCGGAATAAATCAAAGTGCCTTGTCTGTAGGAGGCACTGGCGAATGAATCTGTGCAGCAGGAACGACCTCGGACCACCAGGCGCCGAGAAAATTACAGATATTCGGAATCCGTCACCGAAGGTCATGTAAAAATCCAACATATATATGGTGATATCTCGGGTGCTATTACAGATAGCGCAATAAACCAAAGTGAATTGTCTGCAGGAAGCCTTGGCGCAGGAATCTGTGCAGCGGAATCGACCACGGACCACCAGGGGCCGAGAAAACCACCGTCTCATGAGGCCGGACTGTCAGGGTCAGGGAAAAATGCAATATATATCTGGTGATATCTCGGGTGCTATTAGAGATAGCGCAATAAACAAAAGTGAATTATCTGCAGGAGGCCCTGGCGCATGAATCTGTGCAGTGGGGACGACCTCGGACCACCAGGGGCCGAGAAAACCACCGTCTCATGGGGCCGGACTGACAGGGTCGGGGGAAAATCCAATATATATCTGGTGATATCTCGGGTGCTATTACAGATAGCGCAATAAATCAAAGTGCATTGTCTGTAGGAGGCCCTGGCGCATGAATCTGTGCAGCGGGAACGACCTCGGACCAACCAGGGGCCGAGAAAATTACAGATATTCGGAATCCGTCACCCAAGGTCATGTAAAAATCCAACATATATATGGTGATATCTCGGGTGCTATTACAGATAGCGCAATAAACCAAAGTGAATTGTCTGCAGGAAGCCTTGGCGCATGAATCTGTGCAGTGGGGACGACCTCGGACCACCAGGGGCCGAGAAAACCACCGTCTCATGAGGCCGGACTGTCAGGGTCAGGGAAAAATGCAATATATATCTGGTGATATCTCGGGTGCTATTAGAGATAGCGCAATAAATCAAAGTGCATTATCTATAGGATGCCCTGGCGCATAAATCTGTGCAGCGGGATCGACTTCGGACCACCAGGGACCGAGAAAAACATCGACACATGGGGCCGGACTGTCAGGGTCAAGGAAAAATGCAATATATATCTTTTGATATCACGGGTGCTATTAGAGATAGCGCAATAAACCAAAGTGGATTATCTGCAGGAGGCCCTGGCGCATGAATCTGTGCTGCGGGGACGACCTCGGACCACCAGGGGCCGAGAAAACCACCGTCTCATGGGGCCGGATTGTCAGTGTCAGGGGAAAATCCAATATATATCTGGTGATACCTCGGGTGCTATTAGAGATAGCGCAATAAACCAAATTGAATTATCTGCAGGAGGGCCTAGCGTATTAATCTGAGCAGCAGGAACGACCTCGGACCACCAGGCGCCGATAAAATTACAGATATACGGAATCCGTCACCTAATGTCATGTAAAAATCCAGCATATATCTGGTGACATCTCGGGTGCTCTTACAGATAGCGCACTAAACCAGAGTGAATTATCTGCAGGGGGCCCTGGCGCAGGAATCTGTGCAGCGGAATCAACCACGGACCACCAGGGGCCGAGAAAACCACCGTCTCATGAGGCCGGATTGTCAGGGTCAGGGAAAAATCCAATATATATCAGGTGATATCTCGGGTGCTATTAGAGATAGCGAAATAAATCAAAGTGCATTGTCTGCAGGAGGCCCTGGCGCATAAATCTGAGCCGCGGGATCGACCTCGGACCACCAGGAGCCGAGAAAACCACCGACACATGGGGCCGGACACTCAGGGTCGAGGAAAAATCCAATATATATCTGGTGATATCTCGGGTGCTATTACAGATAGCGCAATAAATCAAAGTGCATTGTCTGTAGGAGGCCCTGGCGCATGAATCTGGCCAGCGGGAATGACCTCGGACCACCAGCGGCCGAGAAAACCACCGTCTCATGGGGCCGGACACTCATGGTCAGGGAAAAATCCAATATATATCTGGTGATATCTCGGTTGCTATTAGGGATAGCGAAATAAATCAAAGTGCATTGTCTGCAGGAGGCCCTGGCGCATGAATCTGTGCAGCGGTACGACCTCGGACCACCACGGGCCGAGAAAACCACCGTCTCATGGGGCCGGACACTCAGGGTCAGGCAAAAATCCAATATATATCTGGTCATATCTCGGGTGCTATTACAGATAGCGCAATAAATCAAAGTCCATTGTCTGCAGGAGGCCCTGGCGCATGAATCTGTGCAGCGGAAACGACCTCGGACCACCAGGGGCCGAGAAAATCACCGTCTCATGGGGCCGGACTGTCAGGGTCAGGGGAAAATCCAATATAGATCTGGTGATATCTCGGGTGCTATTACAGATAGGGCAATAAATCAAAGTGCATTGTGTGTACGATGCCCTGGCGCATGAATCTGTGCAGCGGGAACGACCTCGGACCACCAGGGGCCGAGAAAACCACCGTCTCATGGGGCCGGACACTCAGGGTCAGGGAAAAATCCAATGTATATCTGGTGATATCTCGGGTGCTATTAGAGATAGCGCAATAAACCAAAGTGAATTATCTGCAGGAGGCCCTGGCGCATGAATCTGTGCAGCGGGAACGACCTCGGACCACCAGGGACCGAGAAAACCACAGTCTCATGGGGCCGGACACTCAGGGTCAGGGGAAAATCCAATATATATCTGGTGATAACTCTGGTGCTATTACAGATAGCGCAATAAATCAAAGTGCATTGTCTGTAGGATGCCCTGTCGCATGAATCTGTGCAGCGGGATCGACCTCGGGCCACCAGGGGCCGAGAAAACCACCGACACATGGGGCCGGACACTCAGGGTCAGGGAAAAATCCAATATATATCTGGTGATATCTCGGGTGCTCTTACAGATAGCGCACTAAACCAAAGTGAATTATCTGCAGGGGGCCCTGGCGCATGAATCTGTGCAGCGGGAACGACCTCGGACCACCAGGGGCCGAGAAAACCACCGTCTCATGGGGTCGGACTGTCAGGGTCAGGGAAAAATCCAATATATATCTGGTGATATCTCGGGTTCTCTTAGAGATAGCGCACTAAACCAAAGTGCATTGTCTGTAGGAGGCCCTGGCGCATGAATCTGTGCAGCGGGATCGACCTCGGACCACCAGGGATAGCGGAATAAATCAAAGTGCCTTGTCTGTAGGAGGCACTGGCGAATGAATCTGTGCAGCAGGAACGACCTCGGACCACCAGGCGCCGAGAAAATTACAGATATTCGGAATCCGTCACCGAAGGTCATGTAAAAATCCAACATATATATGGTGATATCTCGGGTGCTATTACAGATAGCGCAATAAACCAAAGTGAATTGTCTGCAGGAAGCCTTGGCGCAGGAATCTGTGCAGCGGAATCGACCACGGACCACCAGGGGCCGAGAAAACCACCGTCTCATGAGGCCGGACTGTCAGGGTCAGGGAAAAATGCAATATATATCTGGTGATATCTCGGGTGCTATTAGAGATAGCGCAATAAACAAAAGTGAATTATCTGCAGGAGGCCCTGGCGCATGAATCTGTGCAGTGGGGACGACCTCGGACCACCAGGGGCCGAGAAAACCACCGTCTCATGGGGCCGGACTGACAGGGTCGGGGGAAAATCCAATATATATCTGGTGATATCTCGGGTGCTATTACAGATAGCGCAATAAATCAAAGTGCATTGTCTGTAGGAGGCCCTGGCCCATGAATCTGTGCAGCGGGAACGACCTCGGACCAACCAGGGGCCGAGAAAATTACAGATATTCGGAATCCGTCACCCAAGGTCATGTAAAAATCCAACATATATATGGTGATATCTCGGGTGCTATTACAGATAGCGCAATAAACCAAAGTGAATTGTCTGCAGGAAGCCTTGGCGCATGAATCTGTGCAGTGGGGACGACCTCGGACCACCAGGGGCCGAGAAAACCACCGTCTCATGAGGCCGGACTGTCAGGGTCAGGGAAAAATGAAATATATATCTGGTGATATCTCGGGTGCTATTAGAGATAGCGCAATAAATCAAAGTGCATTATCTATAGGATGCCCTGGCGCATAAATCTGTGCAGCGGGATCGACTTCGGACCACCAGGGACCGAGAAAAACATCGACACATGGGGCCGGACTGTCAGGGTCAAGGAAAAATGCAATATATATCTTTTGATATCACGGGTGCTATTAGAGATAGCGCAATAAACCAAAGTGGATTATCTGCAGGAGGCCCTGGCGCATGAATCTGTGCTGCGGGGACGACCTCGGACCACCAGGGGCCGAGAAAACCACCGTCTCATGGGGCCGGATTGTCAGTGTCAGGGGAAAATCCAATATATATCTGGTGATACCTCGGGTGCTATTAGAGATAGCGCAATAAACCAAATTGAATTATCTGCAGGAGGGCCTAGCGTATTAATCTGAGCAGCAGGAACGACCTCGGACCACCAGGCGCCGATAAAATTACAGATATACGGAATCCGTCACCTAATGTCATGTAAAAATCCAGCATATATCTGGTGACATCTCGGGTGCTCTTACAGATAGCGCACTAAACCAGAGTGAATTATCTGCAGGGGGCCCTGGCGCAGGAATCTGTGCAGCGGAATCAACCACGGACCACCAGGGGCCGAGAAAACCACCGTCTCATGAGGCCGGATTGTCAGGGTCAGGGAAAAATCCAATATATATCAGGTGATATCTCGGGTGCTATTAGAGATAGCGAAATAAATCAAAGTGCATTGTCTGCAGGAGGCCCTGGCGCATAAATCTGAGCCGCGGGATCGACCTCGGACCACCAGGGGCCGAGAAAACCACCGTCTCATGGGGCCGGACTGACAGGGTCGGGGGAAAATCCAATATATATCTGGTGATATCTCGGGTGCTATTACAGATAGCGCAATAAATCAAAGTGCATTGTCTGTAGGAGGCCCTGGCGCATGAATCTGTGCAGCGGTAACGATCTCGTACCAACCAGGGGCCGAGAAAATTACACATATTCGGAATCCGTCACCCAAGGTCATGTAAAAATCCAACATATATATGGTGATATCTCGGGTGCTATTACAGATAGCGCAATAAACCAAAGTGAATTGTCTGCAGGAAGCCTTGGCGCATGAATCTGTGCAGCGGAATCGACCACGGACCACCAGGGGCCGAGAAAACCACCGTCTCATGAGGCCGGACTGTCAGGGTCAGGGAAAAATGCAATATATATCTGGTGATATCTCGGGTGCTATTAGAGATAGCGCAATAAATCAGAGTGCATTATCTATAGGATGCCCTGGCCCATAAATCTGTGCAGCGGGATCGACTTCGGACCACCAGGGACCGAGAAAAACATCGACACATGGGGCCGGACTGTCAGGGTCAAGGAAAAATCCAATATATATCTTTTAATATCACGGGTGCTATTAGAGATAGCGCAATAAACCAAATTGAATTATCTGCAGGAGGGCCTAGCGTATTAATCTGAGCAGCAGGAACGACCTCGGACCACCAGGCGCCGATAAAATTACAGATATACGGAATCCGTCACCTAATGTCATGTAAAAATCCAGCATATATCTGGTGACATCTCGGGTGCTCTTACAGATAGCGCACTAAACCAGAGTGAATTATCTGCAGGGGGCCCTGGCGCAGGAATCTGTGCAGCGGAATCAACCACGGACCACCAGGGGCCGAGAAAACCACCGTCTCATGAGGCCGGATTGTCAGGGTCAGGGAAAAATCCAATATATATCAGGTGATATCTCGGGTGCTATTAGAGATAGCGAAATAAATCAAAGTGCATTGTCTGCAGGAGGCCCTGGCGCATAAATCTGAGCCGCGGGATCGACCTCGGACCACCAGGAGCCGAGAAAACCACAGACACATGGGGCCGGACACTCAGGGTCGAGGAAAAATTCAATATATATCTGGTGATATCTCGGGTGCTCTTACAGATAGCGCACTAAACCAAAATGAATTATCTGCAGGGGGCCCTGGCGCATGAATCTGTGCAGCGGAATCGACCACGGACCACCAGGGGCCGAGAAAACCACCGTCTCATGAGGCCGGACTGTCAGGGTCAGGGAAAAATGCAATATATATCTGGTGATATCTCGGGTGCTATTAGAGATAGCGCAATAAACCAAAGTGCATTATCTATAGGATGCCCTGGCCCATAAATCTGTGCAGCGGGATCGACTTCGGACCACCAGGGACCGAGAAAAACATCGACACATGGGGCCGGACTGTCAGGGTCAAGGAAAAATCCAATATATATCTTTTGATATCACGGGTGCTATTAGAGATAGCGCAATAAACCAAAGTGGATTATCTGCAGGAGGCCCTGGCGCATGAATCTGTGCTGCGGGGACGACCTCGGACCACCAGGGGCCGAGAAAACCACCGTCTCATGGGGCCGGATTGTCAGGGTCAGGGGAAAATCCAATATATATCTGGTGATACCTCGGGTGCTATTAGAGATAGCGCAATAAACCAAATTGTATTATCTGCAGGAGGGCCTAGCGTATTAATCTGAGCAGCAGGAACGACCTCGGACCACCAGGCGCCGATAAAATTACAGATATACGGAATCCGTCACCTAATGTCATGTAAAAATCCAGCATATATCTGGTGACATCTCGGGTGCTCTTACAGATAGCGCACTAAACCAGAGTGAATTATCTGCAGGGGGCCCTGGCGCAGGAATCTGTGCAGCGGAATCAACCACGGACCACCAGGGGCCGAGAAAACCACCGTCTCATGAGGCCGGATTGTCAGGGTCAGGGAAAAATCCAATATATATCAGGTGATATCTCGGGTGCTATTAGAGATAGCGAAATAAATCAAAGTGCATTGCCTGCAGGAGGCCCTGGCGCATAAATCTGAGCCGCGGGATCGACCTCGGACCACCAGGGGCCGAGAAAACCACCGACACATGGGGCCGGACACTCAGGGTCGAGGAAAAATTCAATATATATCTGGTGATATCTCGGGTGCTCTTACAGATAGCGCACTAAACCAAAATGAATTATCTGCAGGGGGCCCTGGCGCATGAATCTGTGCAGCGGGATCGATCTCGGACCACCAGGGGCCGAGAAAATCACCGTCTCATGGGGCCGGATTGTCAGGGTTCAGGGAAAAATCCAATATATATCTGGTGACATATCGGGTGCTATTAAAGATAGCGCAATAAACCAAAGTGAATTATCTATAGGAGGCCCTGGCGCATGAATCTGTTCAGCGGGAACGACCTCGGACCACCAGGGGCCGAGAAAACCACCGTCTCATGCGGCCGGACTGTCAGGGTCAGGGAAAAATCCAATATATATCTGGTGATATCTCGGGTGCTATTAGAGATAGCGAAATAAATCAATGTGCATTGTCTGCAGGAGGCCCTGGCGCATAAATCTGTACCGCGGGATCGACCTCGGACCACCAGGGGCCGAGAAAACCACCGACACATGGGGCCGGACACTCAGGGTCAGGGGAAAATCCAATATATATCTGGTGATATCTCGAGTGCTATTAGAGATAGCGCAATAAACCAAAGTGAATTATCTATAGGATGCCCTGGCGCATGAATCTGTGCAGCGGGAACGACCTTGGACCACCAGGGGCGAGACAACCACCGTCTCATGGGACCGGACACTCAGGGTCAGGGAGAAATCCAATATATATCTGGTGATATCTCGGGTGCTATTACAGATAGCGCAACAAATCAAAGTTCATTGTCTGTAGGAGGGCCTGGCGCATGAATCGGTGCAGCGGGAACGACCTCGGACGACCAGGGGCCGAGAAAACCACAGTCTCATGGGGCCGGACACTCAGGGTCAGGGGAAAATCCAATATATATCTGGTGATATCTCGGGTGCTATTAGAGATAGCGCAATAAACCAAAGTGAATTATCTGCAGGAGGCCCTGCCGCATGAATCGGTGCAACGGCAACGACCTCGGACCACCAGGGGCCGAGAAAACCACAGTCTCATGGGGCCGGACACTCAGGGTCAAGGGAAAATCCAATATATATCTGGTGATATCTCGGGTGCTATTAGAGATAGCGCAATAAACCAAAGTGAATTATCTGCAGGAGGCCCTGGCGCATGAATCTGTGCAGCGGGAACGACCTCGGACCCCTAGGGGCCGAGAAAATCACCGTCTCATGGGGCCGGACAGTCAGGGTCAGGGAAAAATCCTATATATATCTGGTGATATCTAGGGTGCTATTAGAGATAGCGCAATAAATCAAAGTGTATTGTCTGTAGGAGGCACTGGCGAATGAATCCATGCAGCAGGAACGACCTCGGACCACCAGGGGCCGAGAAAATTACTGATATTCGGAATCCGTCACCCATGGTCATGTATAAATCCAGCATATATCTGGTGATATCTCGGGTGCTATTACAGATAGCGCTATAAATCAAAGTGCATTGTCTGTAGGAGGCCCTGGCGCATGAATTTGTGCAGCGGGAACGACCTCGGACCACCAGGGGCCGAGAAAACCACCGTCTCTTGGGGCCGGACACTCTGGGTCAGGGAAAAATCCAATATATATGTGGTGATATATCGGGTGCTACTACAGATAGCGCAATAAATCAAAGTGCATTGTCTGTAGGAGGCCCTGGCGCATGAATCTGTGCAGCGGGAACGACCTCGGACAACCAGGGGCCGAGAAAACTACAGTCTCATGCGGCCGGACACTCAGGGTCTGGGGAAAATCCAATATATATCTGGTGATATCTCGGGTGCTATTAGAGATAGCGCAATAAACCAAAGTGAATTATCTGCAGGAGGCTCTGGCGCATGAATGTGTGCAGCGGGAACGACCTCGGACCACCAGGGGCCGAGAAAACCGCAGTCACATGGTGCCGGACACTCAGGGTCAGGGCAAAATCCAATATATATCTGGTGATATCTCGGGTGCTATTAGAGATAGCGCAATAAATCAAAGTGAATTATCTGCAGGAGGCCCTGGCGCATGAATCTGTGCAGCGGGAACGACCTCGGACCACCAGGGGCCGAGAAAACCACCGTCTCATGGGGCCGGACACTCTGGGTCAGGGAAAAATCCAATATATTTGTGGTGATATCTCGGGTGCTGTTACAGATAGCGCAATAAATCAAAGTGCATTGTCTGTAGGAGGCCCTGGCGCATGAATCTGTGCAGCGGGAACGACCTCGGACCACCAGGAGCCGAGGAAACCACAGTCTCATGGGGCCGGACAATCAGGGTCAGGGGAAAATCCAATAAATATCTGGTGATATCTCGGGTGCTATTAGAGATAGCGCAGTACACCAAAGTGAATTATCTGCAGGAGGCCCTGGCGCATGAATCTGTGCAACGGGAACGACCTCGGACCACCAGGGGCGAGACAACCACCGTCTCATTGGGCCGGACACTCAGGGTCAGGGAAAAATCCAATATATATCTGGTGATATCTCGGGTGCTATTACAGATACACGCAATAAATCAAAGTGCATTACCTGTAGGAGGCCCTGGCGCATGAATCTGTGCAGCGGGAACATCCTCGGTCCTCCAGGGGCCGACACAACGACCGTCTCATGGGGCCGGACACTCAGGGTCAGGGAAAAATCCAATATATATCTGGTGATATCTCGGGTGCTATTACAGATAGCGCAATAAATCAAAGTGAATTATCTGCAGGAGGCCCTGGCGCATGAATCTGTGCAGCGGGAACGTCCTCGGACCTCCAGGGGCCGAGACGACGACCGTCTCATGGGGCCGGACACTCAGGGTCAGGGTAAAATCCAATATATATCTGGTGATATCTCGGGTGCTATTACGGATAGCGCAATAAATCAAAGTGCATTGTCTGTAGGAGGGCCTGGCGCATGAATCTGTGCAGCGGGAACGACCTCGGACCACCAGGGGCCGAGAAAACCGCAGTCTCATGGGGCCGGACACTCAGGGTCAGGGCAAAATCCAATATATATATGGTGATATCTCGGGTGCTATTAGAGATAGCGCAGTAAACCAAAGTGCATTGTCTGTAGGAGGCCCTGGCGCATGAATCTGTGCAGCGGGAACGACCTCGGACCACCAGGGGCCGAGAAAATCACCGTCTCATGGGGCCGGACTGTAAGGGTCATGGAAAAACCCAATATATATCTGGTGATATCTAGGGTGCTATTAGAGATTGCGCAATAAATCAAAGTGCATTGTCTGTAGGGGGCACTGGCGAATGAATCCGTGCAGCAGGAACGACTTCGGACCACCAGGGGCCGAGAAAATTACTGATATTCGGAATCCGTCACGCAAGGTCATGTAAAAATCCAGCATATATCTGGTGATATCTCGGGTGCTATTACAGATAGCGCAATAAATCAAAGTGCATTGTCTGTAGGAGGCCCTGGCGCATGAATCTGTGCAGCGGGAACGACCTCGGACCACCAGGGGCCGAGAAAACCACCGTCTCATGGGGCCGGACACTCAGGGTCAGGGACAAATCCAATATATATCTGGTGATATCTCGGGTGCTATTAGAGATAGCGCAATAAATCAAAGTACTTTGCCTGCGGGAGGCCCTGGCGCATGAATCTGTGCAGCGGGAACGAACTCGGACCACCAGGGGCCGAAAAAACCACAGTCTCATGAGGCCGGACACTCAGGGTCTGGGGAAAATCCAATATATATCTGGTGATATCTCGGGTGATATTAGAGATAGCGCAATATACCAAAGTGAATTATCTGCAGGAGGCCCTGGCGCATGCATCTGTGCAGCGGGAACGACCTCGGACCACCAGGGGCCGAGAAAACCACCGTCTCATGGGGCCGGACACTCTGGGTCAGGGAAAAATCCAATATATATGTGGTGATATCTCGGGTGCTATTACAGATAGCGCAATAAATCAAAGTGCATTGTCTGTAGGAGGCCCCGGCGCATGAATCTGTGCAGCGGGAACGACCTCGGACCACCAGGGGCCGAGAAAACTACAGTCTCATGGGGCCGGACACTCAGGGTCTGGGGAAAATCCAATATATATCTGGTGATATCTCGGGTCCTATTACAGATAGCGAAATAAATCAAAGTGCATCGTCTGTAGGAGGCCCTGGCGCATGAATCTGTGCAGCGGGAACGACCTCGGACCACCAAGGGCCGAGAAAACCACCGTCTCATGGGGCCGGACACTCAGGGTCAGGGGAAAATCCATTATATATCTGGTGATATCTCGGGTGCTATTAGAGATAGCGCAGTAAACCAAAGTGCATTGTCTGTAGGAGGCCCTGGCGCATGAATCTGTGCACCGGGAACGACCTCGGACCACCAGGGGCGAGACAACCACCGTCTCATGGGGCCGGACACTCAGGGTCAGGGAAAAATCCAATATATATCTGGTGATATCTCGGGTGCTATTACAGATAGCGCAATAAATCAAAGTGCATTACCTGTAGGAGGCCCTGGCGCATGATTCTGTGCAGCGGGAACGTCCTCGGACCTCCAGGGGCCGAGACGACGACCGTCTCATGGGGCCGGACACTCAGGGTCAGGGTAAAATCCAATATATATCTGGTGATATCTCGGGTGCTATTACGGATAGCGCAATAAATCAAAGTGCATTGTCTGTAGGAGGGCCTGGCGCATGAATCTGTGCAGCGGGAACGACCTCGGACGACCAGGGGCCGAGAAAACCACCGTCTCTTGGGGCCGGACACTCTGGGACAGGGAAAAATCCAATATATATGTGGTGATATATCGGGTGCTATTACAGATAGCGCAATAAATCAAAGTGCATTGTCTGTAGGATGCCCTGGCGCATGAATCTGTGCAGCGGGAACGACCTCGGACCACCAGGGGCCGAGAAAACTACAGTCTCATGCGGCCGGACACTCAGGGTCTGGGGAAAATCCAATATATATCTGGTGATATCTCAGGTCCTATTACAGATAGCGAAATAAATCAAAGTGCATTGTCTGTAGGAGGCCCTAGCGCATGAATCTGTGCAGGGGGAACGACCTCGGACCACCAAGGCCCGAGAAAACCACCGTCTCATGGGGCCGGACACTCAGGGTCAGGGGAAAATCCAATATATATCTGGTGATATCTCGGGTGCTATTAGAGATAGCGCAGTAAACCAAAGTGCATTGTCTGTAGGAGGCCCTGGCGCATGAATCTGTGCAGCGGGAACGACCTCGGTCCACCAGGGTCCGAGAGAACCACCGTCTCATGGGGCTGGACACTCAGGGTGAGGGAAATATCCAATATATATCTGGTGATATCTCGGGTGCTATTACAGATAGCGCAATAAATCAAAGTGCATTGTCTGTAGGAGGCCCTGGCGCATGAATTTGTGCAGCGGGAACGACCTCGGACCTCCAGGGGCCGAGACGACGACCGTCTCATGGGGCCGGACACTCAGGGTCAGGGTAAAATCTAATATATATCTGGTGATATCTCGGGTGCTGTTACGGATAGCGCAATAAATCAAAGTGCATTGTCTGTAGGAGGGCCTGGCGCATGAATCTGTGCAGCGGGAACGACCTCGGACGACCAGGGGCCGAGAAAACCACAGTCTCATGGGGCCGGACACTCAGGGTCAGGGTAAAATCCAATATATATCTGGTGATATCTCGGGTGCTATTAGTGATAGCGCAATAAACCAAATTGAATTATCTGCAGGAGGGCCTAGCGTATTAATCTGAGCAGCAGGAACGACCTCGGACCACCAGGCGCCGATAAAATTACAGATATACGGAATCCGTCACCTAATGTCATGTAAAAATCCAGCATATATCTGGTGACATCTCGGGTGCTCTTACAGATAGCGCACTAAACCAGAGTGAATTATCTGCAGGGGGCCCTGGCGCAGGAATCTGTGCAGCGGAATCAACCACGGACCACCAGGGGCCGAGAAAACCACCGTCTCATGAGGCCGGATTGTCAGGGTCAGGGAAAAATCCAATATATATCAGGTGATATCTCGGGTGCTATTAGAGATAGCGAAATAAATCAAAGTGCATTGTCTGCAGGAGGCCCTGGCGCATAAATCTGAGCCGCGGAATCGACCACGGACCACCAGGGGCCGAGAAAACCACCGTCTCATGAGGCCGGACTGTCAGGGTCAGGGAAAAATGCAATATATATCTGGTGATATCTCGGGTGCTATTAGAGATAGCGCAATAAATCAAAGTGCATTATCTATAGGATGCCCTGGCCCATAAATCTGTGCAGCGGGATCGACTTCGGACCACCAGGGACCGAGAAAAACATCGACACATGGGGCCGGACTGTCAGGGTCAAGGAAAAATCCAATATATATCTTTTGATATCACGGGTGCTATTAGAGATAGCGCAATAAACCAAAGTGGATTATCTGCAGGAGGCCCTGGCGCATGAATCTGTGCTGCGGGGACGACCTCGGACCACCAGGGGCCGAGAAAACCACCGTCTCATGGAGCCGGATTGTCAGGGTCAGGGGATAATCCAATATATATCTGGTGATACCTCGGGTGCTATTAGAGATAGCGCAATAAACCAAATTGAATTATCTGCAGGAGGGCCTAGCGTATTAATCTGAGCAGCAGGAACGACCTCGGACCACCAGGCGCCGATAAAATTACAGATATACGGAATCCGTCACCTAATGTCATGTAAAAATCCAGCATATATCTGGTGACATCTCGGGTGCTCTTACAAATAGCGCACTAAACCAGAGTGAATTATCTGCAGGGGGCCCTGGCGCAGGAATCTGTGCAGCGGAATCAACCACGGACCACCAGGGGCCGGGAAAACCACCGTCTCATGAGGCCGGATTGTCAGGGTCAGGGAAAAATCCAATATATATCAGGTGATATCTCGGGTGCTATTAGAGATAGCGAAATAAATCAAAGTGCATTGTCTGCAGGAGGCCCTGGCGCATAAATCTGAGCCGCGGGATCGACCTCGGACCACCAGGGGCCGAGAAAACCACCGACACATGGGGCCGGACACTCAGGGTCAGGGGAAAATCCAATATATATCTGGTGATATCTCGAGTGCTATTAGAGATAGCGCAATAAACCAAAGTGAATTATCTATAGGATGCCCTGGCGCATGAATCTGTGCAGCGGGAACGACCTTGGACCACCAGGGGCGAGACAACCACCGTCTCATGGGACCGGACACTCAGGGTCAGGGAGAAATCCAATATATATCTGGTGATATCTCGGGTGCTATTACAGATAGCGCAACAAATCAAAGTTCATTGTCTGTAGGAGGGCCTGGCGCATGAATCGGTGCAGCGGGAACGACCTCGGACGACCAGGGGCCGAGAAAACCACAGTCTCATGGGGCCGGACACTCAGGGTCAGGGGAAAATCCAATATATATCTGGTGATATCACGGGTGCTATTAGAGATAGCGCAATAAACCAAAGTGAATTATCTGCAGAAGGCCCTGGCGCATGAATCTGTGCAGCGGGAACGACCTCGGACCCCTAGGGGCCGAGAAAATCACCGTCTCATGGGGCCGGACAGTCAGGGTCAGGGAAAAATCCTATATATATCTGGTGATATCTAGGGTGCTATTAGAGATAGCGCAATAAATCAAAGTGAATTATCTGCAGGAGGCCCTGGCGCATGAATCTGTGCAGCGGGAACGACCTCGGACCACCAGGGGCCGAGAAAACCACCGTCTCATGGGGCCGGACACTCTGGGTCAGGGAAAAATCCAATATATTTGTGGTGATATCTCGGGTGTTGTTACAGATAGCGCAATAAATCAAAGTGCATTGTCTGTAGGAGGCCCTGGCGCATGAATCTGTGCAGCGGGAACGACCTCGGACAACCAGGGGCCGAGAAAACTACAGTCTCATGCGGCCGGACACTCAGGGTCTGGGGAAAATCCAATATATATCTGGTGATATCTCGGGTGCTATTAGAGATAGCGCAATAAACCAAAGTGAATTATCTGCAGGAGGCTCTGGCGCATGAATGTGTGCAGCGGGAACGACCTCGGACCACCAGGGGCCGAGAAAACCGCAGTCTCATGGTGCCGTCCACTCAGGGTCAGGGCAAAATCCAATATATATCTGGTGATATCTCGGGTGCTATTAGAGATAGCGCAATAAATCAAAGTGAATTATCTGCAGGAGGCCCTGGCGCATGAATCTGTGCAGCGGGAACGACCTCGGACCACCAGGGGCCGAGAAAACCGCAGTCTCATGGTGCCGGACACTCAGTGTCAGGGCAAAATCCAATATATATCTGGTGATATCTCGGGTGCTATTAGAGATAGCGCAATAAATCAAAGTGAATTATCTGCAGGAGGCCCTGGCGCATGAATCTGTGCAGCGGGAACGACCTCGGACCACCAGGGGCCGAGAAAACCACCGTCTCATGGGGCCGGACACTCTGGGTCAGGGAAAAATCCAATATATTTGTGGTGATATCTCGGGTGCTGTTACAGATAGCGCAATAAATCAAAGTGCATTGTCTGTAGGAGGCCCTGGCGCATGAATCTGTGCAGCGGGAACGACCTCGGACCACCAGGGGCCGAGAAAACCACCGTCTCATGGGGCCGGACACTCAGGGTCTGGGGAAAATCCAATATATATGTGGTGATATCTCGGGTGCTATTACAGATAGCGCAATAAATCAAAGTGCATTGTCTGTAGGAGGCCCTGGCGCATGAATCTGTGCAGCGGGAACGACCTCGGACCACCAGGGGCCGAGAAAACGACCGTCTCATGGGGCCGGACACTCAGGGTCAGGGGAAAATGCAATATATATCTGGTGATATCTCGGGTGCTATTACAGATAGCGCAATAAATCAAAGTGCATTGTCTGTAGGAGGCCCTGGCGCATGAATCTGTGCAGCGGGAACGACCTCGGACCACCAGGGGCCGAGAAAACCACCGTCTCTTGGGGCCGGACACTCTGGGACAGGGAAAAATCCAATATATATGTGGTGATATATCGGGTGCTATTACAGATAGCGCAATAAATCAAAGTGCATTGTCTGTAGGATGCCCTGGCGCATGAATCTGTGCAGCGGGAACGACCTCGGACCACCAGGGGCCGAGAAAACTACAGTCTCATGCGGCCGGACACTCAGGGTCTGGGGAAAATCCAATATATATCTGGTGATATCTCGGGTCCTATTACAGATAGCGAAATAAATCAAAGTGCATTGTCTGTAGGAGGCCCTAGCGCATGAATCTGTGCAAGGGGAACGACCTCGGTCCACCAAGGCCCGAGAAAACCACCGTCTCATGGGGCCGGACACTCAGGGTCAGGGGAAAATCCAATATATATCTGGTGATATCTCGGGTGCTATTAGAGATAGCGCAATAAACCAAAGTGCATTGTCTGCAGGAAGCCCTGGTGCATGATTCTGTGCAGCGGGAACGACCTCGGACCACCAGGGGCCGAGAAAATCACCGTCTCATGGGGCCGGACTGTAAGGGTCATGGAAAAACCCAATATATATCTGGTGATATCTAGGGTGCTATTAGAGATTGCGCAATAAATCAAAGTGCATTGTCTGTAGGAGGCACTGGCGCATGAATCTGTGCAGCGGGAACGACCTCGGACCACCAGGGGCCGAGAAAACCAAAGTCGAATGGGGCCGGACACTCAGGGTCAGGGCAAAATCCAATATATATCTGGTGATATCTCGGGAGCTATTAGAGATAGCGCAATAAACCAAAGTGAATTATCTGCAGGAGGCTCTGGCGCATGAATGTGTGCAGCGGGAACGGCCTCGGACCACCAGGGGCCGAGAAAACCGCAGTCTCATGGGGCCGGACACTCAGGGTCAGGGCAAAATCCAATATATATCTGGTGATATCTCGGGTGCTATTAGAGATAGCGCAATAATCCAAAGTGAATTATCTGCAGGAGGCCCTGGCGCATGAATGTGTGCAGCGGGAACGACCTCGGACCACCAGGGGCCGAGAAAACCACCGTCTCATGGGGCCGGACACTCAGGGTCAGGGGAAAATCCAATATATATCTGGTGATATCTCGGGTGCTATTACAGATAGCGCATTAAATCAAAGTGCATTGTCTGTAGGAGGCCCTGGCGCATGAATCTGTGCAGCGGGAACGACCTCGGACCACCAGGGGCCGAGAAAACCACCGTCCCGGGGGGCCGGACACTCAGGGTCAGGGAAAAATCCAATATATATCTGGTGATATCTCGGGTGCTATTACAGATAGCGCAATAAATCAAAGTGCCTTACCTGTAGGAGGCCCTGGCGCATGATTCTGTGCAGCGGGAACGTACTCGGACCTCCAGGGGCCGAGACGACGACCGTCTCATGGGGCCGGACACTCAGGGTCGAGGAAAAATTCAATATATATCTGGTGATATCTCGGGCGCTCTTACAGATAGCGCAATAAATCAAAGTGCATTCTCTGTAGGAGGCACTGGCGCATGAATCTGTGCAACGGGAACGACCTCGGACCACCAGGGGCCGAGAAAATCACCGTCTCATGGGGCCGGACACTCAGGGTCAGTGAAAAATCCAATATATATCTGGTGATATCTCGGCTGCTATTACAGATAGCGCAATAAATCAAAGTGCATTGTCTGTAGGAGGCACTGGCGCATGAATCTGTGCACCGGGAACGACCTCGGACCACCAGGGGCGAGACAACCACAGTCTCATGGGGCCGGACACTCAGGGTCAGGGAAAAATCCAGTATATATCTGGTGATATCTCGGGTGCTATTACAGATAGCGCAATAAATCAAAGTGCCATACCTGTAGGAGGCCCTGGCGCATGATTCTGTGCAGCGGGAACGTCCTCGGACCTCCAGGGGCCGAGACGACGACCGTCTCATGGGGCCGGACACTCAGGGTCGAGGAAAAATTCAATATATATCTGGTGATATCTCGGGCGCTCTTACAGATAGCGCAATAAATCAAAGTATATTGTCTGTAGGAGGCACTGGCGAATGAATCTGTGCAGCAGGAACGACCTCGGACCACCAGGGGCCGAGAAAACCACCGTCTCATGGGGCCGGACACTCAGGGTCAGTGAAAAATCCAGTATATATCTGGTGATATCTCGGGTGCTATTACAGATAGCGCAATAAATCAAAGTGCATTGTCTGTAGGAGGCCCTGGCGCATGAATCTGTACAGCGGGAACGACCTCGGACCACCAGGGGCCGAGACAACCACCGTCTCATGGGGCCGGACACTCAGGGCCTGGGAAAAATCCAATATATATCCGGTGATATCTCGGGTGCTATTACAGATAGCGCAATAAACCAAAGTGAATTATCTGTAGGAGGCCCTGGCGCATGCATCTGTGCAGCGGCAACGACCTCCGACCACCAGGGGCCGAGACAACCACCGTCTCATGGGGCCGGACACTCAGGGTCAGGGAAAAATCCAATATATATCTGGTGATATCTCGGGTGCTATTACAGATAGCGCAATAAACCAAAGTCCGTTGTCTGCAGGAGGCCCTGGCGCATGAATCTGTGCAGCGGCAACGACCTCGGACCACCAGGGGCCGAGAAAATCACCGTCTCATGGGGCCGGACTGTCAGCGTCAGTGAAAAATCCAATATATATCTGGTTATATCTCGGGTGCTATTAGAGATAGCGCAATAAACCAAAGTGAATTGTCTGCAGGAGGCCCTGGCGCATGATTCTGTGCAGCGGGAACGTCCTCGGACCACCAGGGGCCGAGAAAATCACCGTCTCATGGGGCCGGACTGTCAGGGTCAGGGAAAATCCAATATATTTCTGGTGATATCTCGGGTGCTATTAGAGATAGCGCAATAAATCAAAGTGCATTGTCTGTAGGAGGCCCTGGCGCATTAATCTGTGCAGCGGGAACGACCTCCGACCACCAGGGGCCGAGAAAACCACAGTTTCATGGGGCCGGACACTCAGGGTCAGGGGAAAATCCAATATATATCTGGTGATATTTCGGGTGCTGTTAGAGATGGCGCAATAAACCAAAGTGAATTATTTGCAGGAGGCCCTGGCGCATGAATCTGTGCTACGGGAACGACCTCGGACCACCAGGGGCCGAGAAAACCACAGTCTCATGGGGCCGGACACTCAGGGTCAGGGGAAAATCCAATATATATCTGGTGATATCTCGGGCGCTATTGGACAGAGCGCAATAAACCAAAGTCAATTATTTGCAGGAGGCCCTGGCGCATGAATCTGTTCAGCGGGAATGACCTAGGACCACCAGGGGCCGAGAAAACCACCGTCTCATGGGGCTGGACACTCAGGGTGAGGGAAATATCCAATATATATCTGGTGATATCTTGGGTGCTATTACAGATAGCGCAATAAATCAAAGTGCATTGTCCGTAGGAGGCCGTGGCGCATGAATCTGGGCAGCGGGAATGACCTCGGACCACCAGGGGCCGAGAAGACCACCGTCTCATGGGGCCGGCCACTCAGGGTCAGGGGAAAATCCAATATATATCTGGTGATATCTCGGGTGCTATTAGAGATAGCGCAATAAGCCAAAGGGAATTATCTGCAGGAGGCCCTGGCGCATGCGTCTGTGCAGCGGGTACGACCTCCGACCACCAGGGGCCGAGACAACCACCGTCTCATGGGGCCGGACACTCAGGGTCAGGGAAAAATCCAATATATATCTGGTGATATCTCGGGTTCTATTACAGATAGCGCAATAAACCAAAGTCCGTTGTCTGCAGGAGGCCCTGGCGCATGAATCTGTGCAGCGGCAACGACCTCGGACCACCAGGGGCCGAGAAAATCACCGTCTCATGGGGCCGGACTGTCAGCGTCAGTGAAAAATCCAATATATATCTGGTTATATCTCGGGTGCTATTAGAGATAGCGCAATAAACCAAAGTGAATTGTCTGCAGGAGGCCCTGGCGCATGATTCTGTGCAGCGGGAACGTCCTCGGACCACCAGGGGCCGAGAAAATCACCGTCTCATGGGGCCGGACTGTCAGGGTCAGGGAAAATCCAATATATTTCTGGTGATATCTCGGGTGCTATTAGAGATAGCGCAATAAATCAAAGTGCATTGTCTGTAGGAGGCCCTGGCGCATTAATCTGTGCAGCGGGAACGACCTCCGACCACCAGGGGCCGAGAAAACCACAGTTTCATGGGGCCGGACACTCAGGGTCAGGGGAAAATCCAATATATATCTGGTGATATTTCGGGTGCTGTTAGAGATGGCGCAATAAACCAAAGTGAATTATTTGCAGGAGGCCCTGGCGCATGAATCTGTGCTACGGGAACGACCTCGGACCACCAGGGGCCGAGAAAACCACAGTCTCATGGGGCCGGACACTCAGGGTCAGGGGAAAATCCAATATATATCTGGTGATATCTCGGGCGCTATTGGACAGAGCGCAATAAACCAAAGTCAATTATTTGCAGGAGGCCCTGGCGCATGAATCTGTTCAGCGGGAATGACCTAGGACCACCAGGGACGGGGAAACCACCGTCTCATGGGGCTGGACACTCAGGGTGAGGGAAATATCCAATATATATCTGGTGATATCTCGGGTGCTATTACAGATAGCGCAATAAATCAAAGTGCATTGTCCGTAGGAGGCCGTGGCGCATGAATCTGGGCAGCGGGAATGACCTCGGACCACCAGGGGCCGAGAAGACCACCGTCTCATGGGGCCGGCCACTCAGGGTCAGGGGAAAATCCAATATATATCTGGTGATATCTCGGGTGCTATTAGAGATAGCGCAATAAGCCAAAGGGAATTATCTGCAGGAGGCCCTGGCGCATGCGTCTGTGCAGCGGGTACGACCTAGGACCACCAGGGGCCGAGAAAACCACCGTCTCATCGGGCCGGACACTCAGGGTAAGGGAAAAATCCAATATATATCTGGTGATATCTCGGGTGCTATTAGAGATAGCGCAATAAACGAAAGTGAATTATCTGCAGGAGGCCCTGGCGCATGAATCTGTGCAGCGGGAACGACCTCGGACCACCAGGGGCCGAGAAAACCAAAGTCGAATGGGGCCGGACACTCAGGGACAGGGCAAAATCCAATATATATCTGGTGATATCTCGGGTGCTATTAGAGATAGCGCAATAAACCAAAGTGAATTATCTGCAGGAGGCCCTGGCGCATGAATCTGTGCAGCGGGAACGACCTCGGTCCACCAGGGGCCGAGAAAACCACCGTCTCATGGGGCTGGACACTCAGGGTGAGGGAAATATCCAATATATATCTGGTGATATCACGGGTGCTATTAGAGATAGCGCAATAAACGAAAGTGAATTATCTGCAGGAGGCCCTGGCGCATGAATCTGTGCAGCGGGAACGACCTCGGACCACCAGGGGCCGAGAAAACCACAGTCTAATGGGGCCGGACACTCAGGGTCCGGGAAAAATCCAATATATATCTGGTGATATCTCGGGTGCTATTAGAGATAGCGCAATAAACCAAGTGAGTTATCTGCAGGAGGCCCTGGCGCCTGAATCTGTGCAGCGGGAACGACCTCGGACCACCAGGGGCCGAAAAAACCACAGTCTCATGGGGCCGGACACTCAGGGTCAGGGGAAAATCCAATATATATCTGGTGATATCTCGGGTGCTATTAGATACAGCGCAATAAACCAAAGTGAATTATCTGCAGGAGGCCCTGGCGCATGAATCTGGGCAGCAGGAACGACCTCGGACCACCAGGGGCCGAGAAAACCACAGTCTAATGGGGCCGGACACTCAGGGTCCGGGGAAAATCCAATATATATCTGGCGATATCTCGGGTGCTATTAGAGATAGCGCAATAAACCAAAGTGAATTATCTGTAGGAGGCCCTGGCGCATGAATCTGTGCAACGGGAACGGCCTCGGACCACCAGGGGCCGAGAATACCACCGTCTCATGGGGCCGGACACTCAGGGTCAGTGAAAAATCCAATATATGTCTGGTGATATCTCGGGTGCTATTTGAGATAGCGCAATAAACCAAAGTGCATTATCTGCAGGAGGCCCTGGCGCATAAATCTGTGCAACGGGAACGATCTCGGACCACCAGGGGCCGAGAAAACCACAGTCTCATGGGGCCGGACACTCAGGGTCAGGGGAAAATCCAATATAGATCTGGCGATATCTCGGGTGCTATTACAGATAGCGCAATAAATCAAAGTGCATTGTCTGTAGGAGGCCCTGGCGCATGAATCTGTACAGCGGGAACGACCTCGGACCACCAGGGGCCGAGACAACCTCCGTCTCATGGGGCCGGACACTCAGGGCCTGGGAAAAATCCAATATATATCCGGTGATATCTCGGGTGCTATTACAGATAGCGCAATAAACCAAAGTGAATTATCTGTAGGAGGCCCTGGCGCATGCATCTGTGCAGCGGCAACGACCTCCGACCACCAGGGGCCGAGACAACCACCGTCTCATGGGGCCGGACACTCAGGGTCAGGGAAAAATCCAATATATATCTGGTGATATCTCGGGTTCTATTACAGATAGCGCAATAAACCAAAGTCCGTTGTCTGCAGGAGGCCCTGGCGCATGAATCTGTGCAGCGGCAACGACCTCGGACCACCAGGGGCCGAGAAAATCACCGTCTCATGGGGCCGGACTGTCAGCGTCAGTGAAAAATCCAATATATATCTGGTTATATCTCGGGTGCTATTAGAGATAGCGCAATAAACCAAAGTGAATTGTCTGCAGGAGGCCCTGGCGCATGATTCTGTGCAGCGGGAACGTCCTCGGACCACCAGGGGCCGAGAAAATCACCGTCTCATGGGGCCGGACTGTCAGGGTCAGGGAAAATCCAATATATTTCTGGTGATATCTCGGGTGCTATTAGAGATAGCGCAATAAATCAAAGTGCATTGTCTGTAGGAGGCCCTGGCGCATTAATCTGTGCAGCGGGAACGACCTCCGACCACCAGGGGCCGAGAAAACCACAGTTTCATGGGGCCGGACACTCAGGGTCAGGGGAAAATCCAATATATATCTGGTGATATTTCGGGTGCTGTTAGAGATGGCGCAATAAACCAAAGTGAATTATTTGCAGGAGGCCCTGGCGCATGAATCTGTGCTACGGGAACGACCTCGGACCACCAGGGGCCGAGAAAACCACAGTCTCATGGGGCCGGACACTCAGGGTCAGTGAAAAATCCAGTATATATCTGGTGATATCTCGGGTGCTATTACAGACAGCGCAATAAATCAAAGTGGATTGTCTGTAGGAGGCCCTGGCGCATGAATCTGTGCAGCGGGAACGACCTCGGACCACCAGGGGCCGAGAAAACCACCGTCTCATGGGGCCGGGCACTCAGGGTCAGGGGAAAATCCAGTTCTTATCTGGTGATATCTCGGGTGCTATTAGAGATAGCACAATAAATCAAAGTGCATTGCCTGTAGGAGGCTCTGGAGAATGAATCTGTGTAGCAGGAACGACCTCGGACCACCAGGGGCCGAGAAAATTACAGATATTCGGAATCCGTCAACCAAGGTCATGTAAAAATCCAGCATATATCTGGTGATATCTCGGGTGCTATTACAGATAGCGCAATAAACCAAAGTGCGTTATCTGTAGGAGGCCCTGGCGCATGAATCTGTGCAGCGGGAACGACCTCGGACCACCAGGGGCCGAGAAAACCACAGTCTCATGGGGCCGGACACTCAGGGTCAGGGGAAAATCCAATATATATCTGCTGATATCTCTTGTGCTATTAGAGATAGCGCAATAAACCAAAGTGAATTATCTGCAGGAGGCCCTGGCGCATGAATCTGTGCAGCGGGAACGACCTCGGATCACCAGGGGCGGAGAAAACCACCATCTCATGGGGCCGGATACTCAGGGTCAGGGAAAAATCCAGTTTATATCTGGTGATATCTCGGGTGTTATTAGAGATGGCGCAATAAACCAAAGTGAATTATCTGCAGGGGGCCCTGGCGCATGAATCTGTGCAGCGAGATGGACCTCGGACCACCAGGGGCCGAGAAAATCACCGTCTCATGGGGCCGGACTGTCATGGTCAGGGAAAAATCCAATATATATCTGGTGATATCTCGGGTGCTATTAGAGAGAGCGCAATAAACCAAAGTGAATTGTCTGCAAGAGGCCCTGGTGCATGAATCTGTGCAGCGGGAACGACCTCGGATCACCAGGGGCCGAGAAAACCACCGTCTCATGGGGCCGGGCACTCAGGGTCAGGGGAAAATCCAATATATATCTGGTGATATCTCGGGTGCTATTAGAGATAGCGCAATAAATCAAAGTGCATTGTCTGCAGGAGGCCCTGTCGCATGAATCTGTGCAGCGGGAACGACCTCGGACCACCAGGGGCCGAGAAAACCACCGTCTCATGGGGCCTGACACTGAGGGTCGGGGAAAAATCCAATATATATCTGGTGATATCTCGGGTGCTATTAGTGATAGCGCAATAAACCAAAGTGAATTGTCTGCAGGGGGCCCTGGCGCATGAATCTGTGCAGCGGGAACGACCTCTGACCACCAGGGGCCGAGAAAACCACCGTCTCATGGGGCCTGACACTCAGGGTCGGGGTAAAATCCAATATATATCTGGTGATATCTCGGGAGCTATTAGAGATAGCGCGATAAATCAAAGTGAATTATCTGCAGGAGGCCCTGGCGCATGCATCTGTGCAGCGGGAACGACCTCGGACCACCAGCGGCCGAGAAAACCACCGTCTCATGGGGCCGGACACTCAGGGTCGGGGAAAAATCCAACATATATCTGGTGATATCTCGGGTGCTATTAGTGATAGCGCAATAAACCAAAGTGAATTGTCTGCAAGAGGCCCTGGTGCATGAATCTGTGCAGCGGGAACGACCTCGGACCACCAGGGGCCGAGAAAACCACCGTCTCATGGGGCCGGACACTCAGGGCCAGGGAAAAATCCAGTATATATCCGGTGAGATCTCGGGTGCTATTACAGATAGCGCAATAAATGAAAGTGCATTGTCTGTAGGAGGCCCTGGCGCATGAATCTGTGCAGCGGCAACGACCTCGGACCACCAGGGGCCGAAAAAACGACCGACACATGGGGCCGGACTCTCAGGGTCATGTAAAAATCCAGCATATATCTGGTGATATCTCGGGTGCTATTAGAGATAGCGCAATAAATCAAAGTGCATTGTCTGCAGGAAGCCCTGGCACATGATTCTGCGCAGCAGGAACGACCTCGCACCACCAGCGGCCGAGAAAACCTCCGTCTCATGGGGCCGGACACTCAGGGTCGGGGAAAAATCCAATATACATCTGGTGATATCTCGGGTGCTATTAGAGATAGGGCAACAAACCAAAGTGAATTATCTGCAGGAAGCCGTGGCGCATGATTCTGCGCAGCGGGAACGACCACGGACGACCAGGGGCCGAGAAAACCACCGTCTCATGGCGCCGGACACACAGGGTCAGGGAAAAATCCATTATATATCTGGTGATATATCGGGTGCCATTAGAGATAGCGCGATAAATCAAAGTGCATTGTCAGCAGGAGGCCCTGACGCATGAATCTGTGCAGCGGGAACGACCTCGGACCACCAGGGGCAGAGAAAATCACCGTCTCATGGCGCCGGACTGTCAGGATCAGGGAAAAATCCAATATATATCTGGTGATATCTCGGCTGCTATTAGAGATAGCGCAATAAATGAAAGTGAATTATCTGCAGGCGGCCCTGGCGCATGAATCTGTGCAGCGGGATCGACCTCGGACCACCAGGGGCCGAGAAAATCACCGCCTCACGGGGCCGGACTGTCAGGGTCAGGGAAAAGTCCAATATATATCTGGTGATATCTCGGGTGCTATTACAGATAGCGCAATAAATCAAAGTGCATTGTCTGTAGGAGGCCCTGGCGCATGAATCTGTGCAGCGGGATCGACCTCGGACTACCAGGGGCCGAGAAAACCACCGTCTCATGGTGCCGAGAACTCAGGGTTAGGCAAAAATCCAATATATATCTGGTGATATCTCGGGTGCTATTAGAGATAGCGCAATAAATCAAAGTACTTTGTCTGCGGGAGGCCCTGGCGCATGAATCTGTGCAGCGGCAACGACCTCGGAACACCAGGGGCCGAGAAAACCACCGACACATGGGGCCGGACTCTCAGGGTCATGTAAAAATCCAGCATATATCTGGTGATATCTCGGGTGCTATTACAGATAGCGCAATAAACCAAAGTGCATTGTCTGCAGGAGGCTCTGGCGCATGAATGTGTGCAGCGGGAACGACCTCGGAACACCAGGGGCCGAGAAAACTAACGTCTCATGGGGTCGGACACTCAGGGTCAGGGAAAAATCCAATATATATCTGGTGATATCTCGGGTGCTGTTAGAGATAGCGCAATAAATCAAAGTTCATTGTCTGTAGGAGGCCCTTGCGCATGAATCTGTGCAGCGGGAACGACCTCGGAACACCAGGGGCCGAGGAAACTAACGTCTCATGGGGTCGGACACTCAGGGTCAGGGGAAAATCCAGTATAGATCTGGCGATATCTCGGGTGCTATTACAGATAGCGCAATAAATCAAAGTGCATTGTCTGTAGGAGGCCCTGGCGCATGAATCTGTACAGCGGGAACGACCTCGGACAACCAGGGGCCGAGACAACCACCGTCTCATGGGGCCGGACACTCAGGGCCTGGGAAAAATCCAATATATATCCGATGATATCTCGGGTGCTATTACAGATAGCGCAATAAACCAAAGTGAATTATCTGTAGGAGGCCCTGGCGCATGCATCTGTGCAGCGGCAACGACCTCCGACCACCAGGGGCCGAGACAACCACCGTCTCATGGGGCCGGACACTCAGGGTCAGGGAAAAATCCAATATATATCTGGTGATATCTCGGGTTCTATTACAGATAGCGCAATAAACCAAAGTCCGTTGTCTGCAGGAGGCCCTGGCGCATGAATCTGTGCAGCGGCAACGACCTCGGACCACCAGGGGCCGAGAAAATCACCGTCTCATGGGGCCGGACTGTCAGCGTCAGTGAAAAATCCAATATATATCTGGTTATATCTCGGGTGCTATTAGAGATAGCGCAATAAACCAAAGTGAATTGTCTGCAGGAGGCCCTGGCGCATGATTCTGTGCAGCGGGAACGTCCTCGGACCACCAGGGGCCGAGAAAATCACCGTCTCATGGGGCCGGACTGTCAGGGTCAGGGAAAATCCAATATATTTCTGGTGATATCTCGGGTGCTATTAGAGATAGCGCAATAAATCAAAGTGCATTGTCTGTAGGAGGCCCTGGCGCATTAATCTGTGCAGCGGGAACGACCTCCGACCACCAGGGGCCGAGAAAACCACAGTTTCATGGGGCCGGACACTCAGGGTCAGGGGAAAATCCAATATATATCTGGTGATATTTCGGGTGCTGTTAGAGATGGCGCAATAAACCAAAGTGGATTGTCTGCAGGAGGCCCTGGCGCATGAATCTGTGCAGCGGGAACGACATCGGACCACCAGGGGCCGAGAAAACCACCGTCTCATGGGGCCGGACACTCAGGGCCAGGGAAAAATCCAGTATATATCTGGTGATATCTCGGGTGCTATTACAGATAGCGCAATAAATCATTGTGCATTGTCTGTAGGAGGCCCTGGCGCATGAATCTGTGCATCGGGAACGACCTCGGACCACCAGGGGCCGAGACAACCACCGTCTCATGCGGCCGGACACTCAGGGTCAGGGAAAAATCCAATATATATCTGGTGGTATCTCTGGTGCTATTAGAGGTAGCGCAATAAACCAAAGTGCATTGTCTGTAGGAGGCCCTGGCGCATGAATCTTTACAGCGGGAACGACCTCGGACCACCAGGGGCCGAGGAAACCACCGTCTCATGGGGCCGGAAACTCAGGGTCAGTGAAAAATCCAATATATATCTTGTGATATCTCGGGTGCTATTACAGATAGCGCAATAAACCAACGTGCATTGTCTGTAGGAGGCCCTGGCGCATGATTCTGCGCAGCGGGGACGACCTCGGATCACCAGGGGCGGAGAAAACCACCATCTCATGGGGCCGGATACTCAGGGTCAGGGAAAAATCCAGTTTATATCTGGTGATATCTCGGGTGTTATTAGAGATGGCGCAATAAACCAAAGTGAATTATCTGCAGGGGGCCCTGGCGCATGAATCTGTGCAGCGAGATGGACCTCGGACCACCAGGGGCCGAGAAAATCACCGTCTCATGGGGCCGGACTGTCATGGTCAGGGAAAAATCCAATATATATCTGGTGATATCTCGGGTGCTATTAGAGAGAGCGCAATAAACCAAAGTGAATTGTCTGCAAGAGGCCCTGGTGCATGAATCTGTGCAGCGGGAACGACCTCGGATCACCAGGGGCCGAGAAAACCACCGTCTCATGGGGCCGGGCACTCAGGGTCAGGGGAAAATCCAATATATATCTGGTGATATCTCGGGTGCTATTAGAGATAGCGCAATAAATCAAAGTGCATTGTCTGCAGGAGGCCCTGTCGCATGAATCTGTGCAGCGGGAACGACCTCGGACCACCAGGGGCCGAGAAAACCACCGTCTCATGGGGCCTGACACTGAGGGTCGGGGAAAAATCCAATATATATCTGGTGATATCTCGGGTGCTATTAGTGATAGCGCAATAAACCAAAGTGAATTGTCTGCAGGGGGCCCTGGCGCATGAATCTGTGCAGCGGGAACGACCTCTGACCACCAGGGGCCGAGAAAACCACCGTCTCATGGGGCCTGACACTCAGGGTCGAGGTAAAATCCAATATATATCTGGTGATATCTCGGGAGCTATTAGAGATAGCGCGATAAATCAAAGTGAATTATCTGCAGGAGGCCCTGGCGCATGCATCTGTGCAGCGGGAACGACCTCGGACCACCAGCGGCCGAGAAAACCACCGTCTCATGGGGCCGGACACTCAGGGTCGGGGAAAAATCCAACATATATCTGGTGATATCTCGGGTGCTATTAGTGATAGCGCAATAAACCAAAGTGAATTGTCTGCAAGAGGCCCTGGTGCATGAATCTGTGCAGCGGGAACGACCTCGGACCACCAGGGGCCGAGAAAACCACCGTCTCATGGGGCCGGACACTCAGGGCCAGGGAAAAATCCAGTATATATCCGGTGATATCTCGGGTGCTATTACAGATAGCGCAATAAATGAAAGTGCATTGTCTGTAGGAGGCCCTGGCGCATGAATCTGTGCAGCGGCAACGACCTCGGACCACCAGGGGCCGAAAAAACGACCGACACATGGGGCCGGACTCTCAGGGTCATGTAAAAATCCAGCATATATCTGGTGATATCTCGGGTGCTATTAGAGATAGCGCAATAAATCAAAGTGCATTGTCTGCAGGAAGCCCTGGCACATGATTCTGCGCAGCAGGAACGACCTCGCACAACCAGCGGCCGAGAAAACCTCCGTCTCATGGGGCCGGACACTCAGGGTCGGGGAAAAATCCAATATACATCTGGTGATATCTCGGGTGCTATTAGAGATAGGGCAACAAACCAAAGTGAATTATCTGCAGGAAGCCGTGGCGCATGATTCTGCGCAGCGGGAACGACCACGGACGACCAGGGGCCGAGAAAACCACCGTCTCATGGCGCCGGACACACAGGGTCAGGGAAAAATCCATTATATATCTGGTGATATATCGGGTGCCATTAGAGATAGCGCGATAAATCAAAGTGCATTGTCTGCAGGAGGCCCTGACGCATGAATCTGTGCAGCGGGAACGACCTCGGACCACCAGGGGCAGAGAAAATCACCGTCTCATGGCGCCGGACTGTCAGGATCAGGGAAAAATCCAATATATATCTGGTGATATCTCGGCTGCTATTAGAGATAGCGCAATAAATGAAAGTGAATTATCTGCAGGCGGCCCTGGCGCATGAATCTGTGCAGCGGGATCGACCTCGGACCACCAGGGGCCGAGAAAATCACCGCCTCACGGGGCCGGACTGTCAGGGTCAGGGAAAAGTCCAATATATATCTGGTGATATCTCGGGTGCTATTACAGATAGCGCAATAAATCAAAGTGCATTGTCTGTAGGAGGCCCTGGCGCATGAATCTGTGCAGCGGGATCGACCTCGGACTACCAGGGGCCGAGAAAACCACCGTCTCATGGTGCCGAGAACTCAGGGTTAGGCAAAAATCCAATATATATCTGGTGATATCTCGGGTGCTATTAGAGATAGCGCAATAAATCAAAGTACTTTGTCTGCGGGAGGCCCTGGCGCATGAATCTGTGCAGCGGCAACGACCTCGGAACACCAGGGGCCGAGAAAACCACCGACACATGGGGCCGGACTCTCAGGGTCATGTAAAAATCCAGCATATATCTGGTGATATCTCGGGTGCTATTACAGATAGCGCAATAAACCAAAGTGCATTGTCTGCAGGAGGCTCTGGCGCATGAATGTGTGCAGCGGGAACGACCTCGGAACACCAGGGGCCGAGAAAACTAACGTCTCATGGGGTCGGACACTCAGGGTCAGGGAAAAATCCAATATATATCTGGTGATATCTCGGGTGCTGTTAGAGATAGCGCAATAAATCAAAGTTCATTGTCTGTAGGAGGCCCTTGCGCATGAATCTGTGCAGCGGGAACGACCTCGGAACACCAGGGGCCGAGGAAACTAATGTCTCATGGGGTCGGACACTCAGGGTCAGGGGAAAATCCAATATAGATCTGGCGATATCTCGGGTGCTATTACAGATAGCGCAATAAATCAAAGTGCATTGTCTGTAGGAGGCCCTGGCGCATGAATCTGTACAGCGGGAACGACCTCGGACCACCATGGGCCGAGACAACCACCGTCTCATGGGGCCGGACACTCAGGGCCTGGGAAAAATCCAATATATATCCGATGATATCTCGGGTGCTATTACAGATAGCGCAATAAACCAAAGTGAATTATCTGTAGGAGGCCCTGGCGCATGCATCTGTGCAGCGGCAACGACCTCCGACCACCAGGGGCCGAGACAACCACCGTCTCATGGGGCCGGACACTCAGGGTCAGGGAAAAATCCAATATATATCTGGTGATATCTCGGGTTCTATTACAGATAGCGCAATAAACCAAAGTCCGTTGTCTGCAGGAGGCCCTGGCGCATGAATCTGTGCAGCGGCAACGACCTCGGACCACCAGGGGCCGAGAAAATCACCGTCTCATGGGGCCGGACTGTCAGCGTCAGTGAAAAATCCAATATATATCTGGTTATATCTCGGGTGCTATTAGAGATAGCGCAATAAACCAAAGTGAATTGTCTGCAGGAGGCCCTGGCGCATGATTCTGTGCAGCGGGAACGTCCTCGGACCACCAGGGGCCGAGAAAATCACCGTCTCATGGGGCCGGACTGTCAGGGTCAGGGAAAATCCAATATATTTCTGGTGATATCTCGGGTGCTATCAGAGATAGCGCAATAAATCAAAGTGCATTGTCTGTAGGAGGCCCTGGCGCATTAATCTGTGCAGCGGGAACGACCTCCGACCACCAGGGGCCGAGAAAACCACAGTTTCATGGGGCCGGACACTCAGGGTCAGGGGAAAATCCAATATATATCCGGTGATATTTCGGGTGCTGTTAGAGATGGCGCAATAAACCAAAGTGAATTATTTGCAGGAGGCCCTGGCGCATGAATCTGTGCTACGGGAACGACCTCGGACCACCAGGGGCCGAGAAAACCACAGTCTCATGGGGCCGGACACTCAGGGTCAGGGGAAAATCCAATATATATCTGGTGATATCTCGGGCGCTATTGGACAGAGCGCAATAAACCAAAGTCAATTATTTGCAGGAGGCCCTGGCGCATGAATCTGTTCAGCGGGAATGACCTAGGACCACCAGGGGCCGAGAAAACCACCGTCTCATGGGGCTGGACACTCAGGGTGAGGGAAATATCCAATATATATCTGGTGATATCTCGGGTGCTATTACAGATAGCGCAATAAATCAAAGTGCATTGTCCGTAGGAGGCCGTGGCGCATGAATCTGGGCAGCGGGAATGACCTCGGACCACCAGGGGCGGAGAAGACCACCGTCTCATGGGGCCGGCCACTCAGGGTCAGGGGAAAATCCAATATATATCTGGTGATATCTCGGGTGCTATTAGAGATAGCGCAATAAATCAAAGTGCATTGTCTGTAGGAGGCACTGGCGAATGAATCTGTGCAGCAGGAACGACCTCGGACCACCAGGGGCCGAGAAAACCACCGTCTCATGGGGCCGGACACTCAGGGTCAGTGAAAAATCCAGTATATATCTGGTGATATCTCGGGTGCTATTACAGACAGCGCAATAAATCAAAGTGCATTGTCTGTAGGAGGCCCTGGCGCATGAATCTGTGCAGCGGGAACGACCTCGGACCACCAGGGGCCGATAAAACCACCGTCTCATGGGGCCGGACTCTCAGGGTCATGTAAAAATCCAGCATATATCTGGTGATATCTCGGGTGCTATTAGAGATAGCGCAATAAATCAAAGTGCATTGTCTGTAGGAGGCCCTGGCGCATGAATCTGTGCAGCGGGAACGACCTCGGACCACCACGGGCCGAGAAAACCACCGTCTCATGGGGCCGGACACTCAGGGTCAGGGAAAAATCCAATATATAGCTGGTGATATCTCGGGTGCTATTACAGATAGCGCAACAAATCAAAGTGCATTGTCTGTAGGAGGCCCTGGCGCATGAATCTGTGCAGCGGGAACGACCTCGGACCACCAGGGGCCGAGAAAACCACAGTCTCATGGGGCCGGACACTCAGGGTCAGGGGAAAATCCAATATATATCTGCTGATATCTCTTGTGCTATTAGAGATAGCGCAATAAACCAAAGTGAATTATCTGCAGGAGGCCCTGGCGCATGAATCTGTGCAGCGAGAACGACCTCGGACCACCAGGGGCCGAGAAAATTACAGATATTCGGAATCCGTCAACCAAGGTCATGTAAAAATCCAGCATATATCTGGTGATATCTCGGGTGCTATTACAGATAGCGCAATAAACCAAAGTGCGTTATCTGTAGGAGGCCCTGGCGCATGAATCTGTGCAGCGGGAACGACCTCGGACCACCAGGGGCCGAGAAAACCACAGTCTCATGGGGCCGGACACTCAGGGTCAGGGGAAAATCCAATATATATCTGCTGATATCTCTTGTGCTATTAGAGATAGCGCAATAAACCAAAGTGAATTATCTGCAGGAGGCCCTGGCGCATGAATCTGTGCAGCGGGAACGACCTCGGACCACCAGGGGCCGAGACAACCACCGTCTCATGGGGCCGGACACTCAGGGTCAGGGAAAAATCCAATATATATCTGGTGATATCTAGGGTGCTATTAGAGATGGCGCAATAAATCAAAGTGCATTGTCTGTAGGAGGCACTGGCGAATGAATCTGTGCAGCAGGAACGACCTCGGACCACCAGGGGCCGAGAAAATTACTGATATTTTCGAATCCGTCACCCAAGGTCATGTAAAAATCCAGCATATATCTGGTGATATGTCGGGTGCTATTACAGATAGCGCAATAAATCAAAGTGCATTGTCTGTAGGAGGCACTGGCGAATGAATCTGTGCAGCAGGAACGACCTCGGACCACCAGGGGCCGAGAAAATTACTGATATTTTCGAATCCGTCACCCAAGGTCATGTAAAAATCCAGCATATATCTGGTGATATCTCGGGTGCTATTACAGATAGCGCAATAAATCAAAGTGCATTGTCTGTAGGAGGCACTGGCGAATGAATCTGTGCAGCAGGAACGACCTCGGACCACCAGGGGCCGAGAAAACCACCGTCTCATGGGGCCGGACACTCAGGGCCAGGGAAAAATCCAGTATATATCTGGTGATATCTCGGGTGCCATTACAGAGAGCGCAATAAATCATTGTGCATTGTCTGTAGGAGGCCCTGGCGCATGAATCTGTGCAGCGGGAACGACCTCGGACCACCAAGGGCCGAGAAAATTAGAGATATTCGGAATCCGTCACCCAAGGTCATGTGAAAATCCAGCATATATCTGGTGATATCTCGGGTGCTATTAGAGGTAGCGCAATAAACCAAAGTGAATTATCTGCAAGACGCCCTGGTGCATGAATCTGTGCAGCGGGAACGACCTCGGATCACCAGGGGCCGAGAAAACCACCGTCTCATGGGGCCGGGCACTCAGGGTCAGGGGAAAATCCAGTTCTTATCTGGTGATATCTCGGGTGCTATTAGAGATAGCACAATAAATCAAAGTGCATTGCCTGTAGGAGGCACTGGCGAATGAATCTGTGCAGCAGGAACGACCTCGGACCACCAGGGGCCGAGAAAAATACAGATATTCGGAATCCGTCAACCAAGGTCATGTAAAAATCCAGCATATATCTGGTGATATCTCGGGTGCTATCACAGATAGCGCAATAAATCAAAGTGCATTGTCTGTAGGAGGCACTGGCGAATTAATCTGTGCAGCAGGAACGACCTCGGACCACTACGGGCCGAGAAAACCACCGTCTCATGGGGCCGGACACTCAGTGTCAGGGAAAAATCCAATATATATCTGGTGATATCTCGGGTGCGATTAGAGATAGCTCAATAAATCAAAGTGCATTGCCTGTAGGAGGCACTGGCGAATGAATCTGTGCAGCTGGAACGACCTCGGACCACCAGGGGCCGATAAAACCACCGTCTCATGGGGCCGGACTGTCATGGTCAGGGAAAAATCCAATATATATCTGGTGATATCTCGGGTGCTATTAGAGATAGCGCAATAAACCAAAGTGGATTGTCTGCAGGAGGCCCTGGCGCATGAATCTGTGCAGCGGGAACGACCTCGGACCACCAGGGGCCGATAAAACCACCGTCTCATGGGGCCGGACTCTCAGGGTCATGTAAAAATCCAGCATATATCTGGTGATATCTCGGGTGCTATTAGAGATAGCGCAATAAATCAAAGTGCATTGTCTGTAGGAGGCCCTGGCGCATGAATCTGTGCATCGGGAACGACCTCGGACCACCAGGGGCCGAGACAACCACCGTCTCATGCGGCCGGACACTCAGGGTCAGGGAAAAATCCAATATATATCTGGTGGTATCTCTGGTGCTATTAGAGGTAGCGCAATAAACCAAAGTGCATTGTCTGTAGGAGGCCCTGGCGCATGAATCTTTACAGCGGGAACGACCTCGGACCACCAGGGGCCGAGGAAACCACCGTCTCATGGGGCCGGAAACTCAGGGTCAGTGAAAAATCCAATATATATCTTGTGATATCTCGGGTGCTATTACAGATAGCGCAATAAACCAACGTGCATTGTCTGTAGGAGGCCCTGGCGCATGATTCTGCGCAGCGGGGACGACCTCGGATCACCAGGGGCGGAGAAAACCACCATCTCATGGGGCCGGATACTCAGGGTCAGGGAAAAATCCAGTTTATATCTGGTGATATCTCGGGTGTTATTAGAGATGGCGCAATAAACCAAAGTGAATTATCTGCAGGGGGCCCTGGCGCATGAATCTGTGCAGCGAGATGGACCTCGGACCACCAGGGGCCGAGAAAATCACCGTCTCATGGGGCCGGACTGTCATGGTCAGGGAAAAATCCAATATATATCTGGTGATATCTCGGGTGCTATTAGAGAGAGCGCAATAAACCAAAGTGAATTGTCTGCAAGAGGCCCTGGAGCATGAATCTGTGCAGCGGGAACGACCTCGGATCACCAGGGGCCGAGAAAACCACCGTCTCATGGCGCCGGGCACTCAGGGTCAGGGGAAAATCCAATATATATCTGGTGATATCTCGGGTGCTATTAGAGATAGCGCAATAAATCAAAGTGCATTGTCTGCAGGAGGCCCTGTCGCATGAATCTGTGCAGCGGGAACGACCTCGGACCACCAGGGGCCGAGAAAACCACCGTCTCATGGGGCCTGACACTGAGGGTCGGGGAAAAATCCAATATATATCTGGTGATATCTCGGGTGCTATTAGTGATAGCGCAATAAACCAAAGTGAATTGTCTGCAGGGGACCCTGCCGCATGAATCTGTGCAGCGGGAACGACCTCTGACCACCAGGGGCCGAGAAAACCACCGTCTCATGGGGCCTGACACTCAGGGTCGGGGTAAAATCCAATATATATCTGGTGATATCTCGGGAGCTATTAGAGATAGCGCGATAAATCAAAGTGAATTATCTGCAGGAGGCCCTGGCGCATGCATCTGTGCAGCGGGAACGACCTCGGACCACCAGCGGCCGAGAAAACCACCGTCTCATGGGGCCGGACACTCAGGGTCGGGGAAAAATCCAACATATATCTGGTGATATCTCGGGTGCTATTAGTGATAGCGCAATAAACCAAAGTGAATTGTCTGCAAGAGGCCCTGGTGCATGAATCTGTGCAGCGGGAACGACCTCGGACCACCAGGGGCCGAGAAAACCACCGTCTCATGGGGCCGGACACTCAGGGCCAGGGAAAAATCCAGTATATATCCGGTGATATCTCGGGTGCTATTACAGATAGCGCAATAAATGAAAGTGCATTGTCTGTAGGAGGCCCTGGCGCATGAATCTGTGCAGCGGCAACGACCTCGGACCACCAGGGGCCGAAAAAACGACCGACACATGGGGCCGGACTCTCAGGGTCATGTAAAAATCCAGCATATATCTGGTGATATCTCGGGTGCTATTAGAGATAGCGCAATAAATCAAAGTGCATTGTCTGCAGGAAGCCCTGGCACATGATTCTGCGCAGCAGGAACGACCTCGCACCACCAGCGGCCGAGAAAACCTCCGTCTCATGGGGCCGGACACTCAGGGTCGGGGAAAAATCCAATATACATCTGGTGATATCTCGGGTGCTATTAGAGATAGGGCAACAAACCAAAGTGAATTATCTGCAGGAAGCCGTGGCGCATGATTCTGCGCAGCGGGAACGACCACGGACGACCAGGGGCCGAGAAAACCACCGTCTCATGGCGCCGGACACACAGGGTCAGGGAAAAATCCATTATATATCTGGTGATATATCGGGTGCCATTAGAGATAGCGCGATAAATCAAAGTGCATTGTCTGCAGGAGGCCCTGACGCATGAATCTGTGCAGCGGGAACGACCTCGGACCACCAGGGGCAGAGAAAATCACCGTCTCATGGCGCCGGACTGTCAGGATCAGGGAAAAATCCTATATATATCTGGTGATATCTCGGCTGCTATTAGAGATAGCGCAATAAATGAAAGTGAATTATCTGCAGGCGGCCCTGGCGCATGAATCTGTGCAGCGGGATCGACCTCGGACCACCAGGGGCCGAGAAAATCACCGCCTCACGGGGCCGGACTGTCAGGGTCAGGGAAAAGTCCAATATATATCTGGTGATATCTCGGGTGCTATTACAGATAGCGCAATAAATCAAAGTGCATTGTCTGTAGGAGGCCCTGGCGCATGAATCTGTGCAGCGGGATCGACCTCGGACTACCAGGGGCCGAGAAAACCACCGTCTCATGGTGCCGAGAACTCAGGGTTAGGCAAAAATCCAATATATATCTGGTGATATCTCGGGTGCTATTAGAGATAGCGCAATAAATCAAAGTACTTTGTCTGCGGGAGGCCCTGGCGCATGAATCTGTGCAGCGGCAACGACCTCGGAACACCAGGGGCCGAGAAAACCACCGACACATGGGGCCGGACTCTCAGGGTCATGTAAAAATCCAGCATATATCTGGTGATATCTCGGGTGCTATTACAGATAGCGCAATAAACCAAAGTGCATTGTCTGCAGGAGGCTCTGGCGCATGAATGTGTGCAGCGGGAACGACCTCGGAACACCAGGGGCCGAGAAAACTAACGTCTCATGGGGTCGGACACTCAGGGTCAGGGAAAAATCCAATATATATCTGGTGATATCTCGGGTGCTGTTAGAGATAGCGCAATAAATCAAAGTTCATTGTCTGTAGGAGGCCCTTGCGCATGAATCTGTGCAGCGGGAACGACCTCGGAACACCAGGGGCCGAGGAAACTAACGTCTCATGGGGTCGGACACTCAGGGTCAGGGAAAAATCCAATATATATCTGGTGATATCTCGGGTGCTATTGGAGATAACGCAATAAACCAAAGTGCATTGTCTGTAGGAGGCACTGGCGCATGAATTTGTGAGGCGGGAACGATCTCGGACCGCCAGGGGCCGAGAAAACCACCGTCGCATGGGGCCGGACACTCAGGGTCGGGGAAAAATCCAATATATATCTGGTGATATCTCGGGTGCTATTAGAGATAGCGCGATAAATCAAAGTGAATTATCTGCAGGAGGCCCTGGCGCATGCATCTGTGCAGCGGGAACGACCTCGGACCACCAGCGGCCGAGAAAACCACCGTCTCATCGGGCCGGACACTCAGGGTCGGGGAAAAATCCAACATATATCTGGTTATATCTCGGGTGCTATTACAGATAGCTCAATAAATCAAAGTGCATTATCTGTAGGAGGCCTTGGCGCATGCATCTCTGCAGCGGGAACGACCTCGGACCACCAGCGGCCGAGAAAACCACCGTCTCATGGGGCCGGACACTCAGGGTCGGGGAAAAATCCATTATATATCTGGTGATATCTCGGGTGCTATTACAGTTAGCGCAATAAATCAAAGTGCATTATCTGCAGGGGGCCCTGGCGCATGAATCTGTGCAGCGGGATCGACCTCGGACCACCAGGGGCCGAGAAAACCACCGACACATGGGGCCGGCACTCAGGGTCAGGGAAAAATCGAATATATATCTGGTGATATCTCGGGTGCTATTAGAGAGAGCGCAATAAACCAAAGTGAATTGTCTAGAAGAGGCCCTGGTGCATGAATCTGTGCAGCGGGAACGACCTCGGATCACCAGCGGCCGCGAAAACCACCGTCTCATGGGGCTGGACTCTCAGGGTCATGTAAAAATCCAGCATATATCTGGTGATATCTCGGGTGCTATTAGAGATAGCGCAATAAATCAAAGTGCATTATCTGCAGGAAGCCCTGGCGCATGATTCTGCGCAGCGGGAACGACCTCGGACCACCAGCGGCCGAGAGAACCTCCGTCTCATGGGGCCGGACACTCAGGTTCGGGGAAAAATCCAATATACATCTGGTGATATCTCGGGTGCTATTAGAGATAGGGCAATAAACCAAAGTGAATTATCTGCAGGAAGCCGTGGCGCATGAATCTGTGCAGCGGGAACGACCTCGGACCACCAGGGGCCGAGAAAACCACAGTCTCATGAGGCCGAGAACTCAGGGTCAGGCAAAAATCCAATATATATCTGGTGATATCTCGGGTGCTATTACAGATAGCGCAATAAACCAACGTGCATTGTCTGTAGGAGGCCCTGGCGCATGATTCTGCGCAGCGGGGACGACCTCGGATCACCAGGGGCCGAGAAAACCACCATCTCATGGGGCCGGACACTCAGGGTCAGCGGAAAATCCAATATATATCTGGTGATATCTCGGGTGCTATTACAGATAGCGCAATAAATCAAAGTGCATTGTCTGTAGGGGGCCCTGGCGCATGAATCTGTGCAGCGGGAACGACCTCGGACCACCAGGGGCCGAGAAAACCACCGTCTCATGGGGCTGGACACTCAGGGTGAGGGAAATATCCAATATATATCTGGTGATATCTCGGGTGCTATTACAGATAGCGCAATAAATCAAAGTGCATTGTCTGTAGGCGGCCGTGGCGCATGAATCTGGACAGCGGGAACGACCTCGGACCACCAGGGGCCGAGAAGACCACCGTCTCATGGGGCCGGCCACTCAGGGTGAGGGGAAAATCCAATATATATCTGGTGATATCTCGGGTGCAATTAGAGGTAGCGCAATAAACCAAAGTGAATTATCTGCAGGAGGCTCTGGCGCATGAATGTGTGCAGCGGGAACGACCTCGGACCACCAGGGGCCGAGAAAACCGCAGTCTCATGGGGCCGGACTGTCATGGTCAGGGAAAAATCCAATATATATCTGGTGATATCTCGGGTGCTATTAGAGATAGCGCAATAAACCAAAGTGCATTGTCTGCAGGAAGCCCTGGCGCATGATTCTGTGCAGCGGGAACGACCTCGGACCACCAGGGGCCGAGAAAATCACCGTCTCATGGGGCCGGACTGTAAGGGTCAGGGAAAAACCCAATATATATCTTTTGATATCTAGGGTGCTATTAGAGATAGCGCAATAAATCAAAGTGCATTGTCTGTAGGAGGCACTGGCGAATGAATCTGTGCAGCAGGAACGACCTCGGACCACCAGGGGCCGAGAAAACCACCGTCTCATGGGGCCGGACACTCAGGGTCAGTGAAAAATCCAGTATATATCTGGTGATATCTCGGGTGCTATTACAGATAGCGCAATAAATCAAAGTGCATTGTCTGTAGGAGGCCCTGGCGCATGAATCTGTGCAGCAGGAACGACCTCGGACCACCAGGGGCCGAGAAAACCACAGTCTCATGGGGCCGGACACTCAGGGTCAGGGGAAAATCCAATAAATATCTGGTGATATTTCGGGTGCTGTTAGAGATAGCGCAATAAACCAAAGTGAATTATCTGCAGGAGGCCCTGGCGCATGAATCTGTGCTACGGGAACGACCTCGGACCACCAGGGGCCGAGAAAACCACAGTCTCATGGGGCCGGACACTCAGGGTCAGGGAAAAATCCAATGTATATCTGGTGATATCTCGGGTGCTATTAGAGATAGCGCAATAAACCAAGTGAGTTATTTGCAGGAGGCCCTGGCGCATGAATCTGTGCAGCGGGAGCGACCTCGGACCACCAGGGGCCGAGAAAACCACCGTCTCATGGGGCCGGACACTCAGGGTCAGGGAAAAATCCAATGTATATCTGGTGATATCTCGGGTGCTATTAGAGATAGCGCAATAAACCAAGTGAGTTATCTGCAGGAGGCCCTGACGCCTGAATCTGTGCAGCGGGAACGACCTCGGACCACCAGGGGCCGAAAAAACCACAGTCTCATGGGGCCGGACACTCAGGGTCAGTGGAAAATCCAATATATATCTGGTGATATCTTGGGTGCTATTACAGATAGCGCAATAAATCAAAGTGCATTGTCTGTAGGAGGCCCTGGCGCATGAACCTGTGCAGCGGGAACGACCTCGGACCACCAGGGGCCGAGAAAACCACAGTCTCATGGGGCCGGACACTCAGGGTCAGTGGAAAATCCAATATATATCTGGTGATATCTTGGGTGCTATTACAGATACCGCAATAAATCAAAGTGCATTGTCTGTAGGAGGCCCTGGCGCATGAACCTGTGCAGCGGGAACGACCTCGGACCACCAGGGGCCGAGAAAACCACCGTCTCATGGGGCCGGACACTCAGGGTCAGGGAAAAATCCAATATATATCTGGTGATATCTTGGGTGCTATTAGAGATAGCGCAATAAACCAAAGTGAATTGTCTGCAGGAGGCCCTGGCGCATGATTCTGTGCAGCGGGAACGTCCTCGGACCACCAGGGGCCGAGAAAATCACCGTCTCATGGGGCCGGACTGTCAGGGTCAGGGAAAATCCAATATATTTCTGGTGATATCTCGGGTGCTATTAGAGATAGCGCAATAAATCAAAGTACTTTGTCTGCGGGAGGCCCTGGCGCATGAATCTGTGCAGTGGGAACGACTTCGGACCACCAGGGGCAGAAAAAACCACCGAAACATGGGGCCGGAATCTCAGGGTCATGTAAAAATCCAGCATACATCTGGTGATATCTCGGGTACTATTAGAGATAGGGCAATAAACCAAAGTGAATTATCTGCAGGAAGCCGTGGCGCATGATTCTGCGCAGCGGGAACGACCACGGACGACCAGGGGCCGAGAAAACCACCGTCTCATGGGGCCGGACACTATGGGTCAGGGAAAAATCCAATATATATGTGGAGATATCTCGGGTGCTATTACAGATAGCGCAATAAATCAAAGTGCATTGTCTGTAGGAGGACCTGGCGCATGAATCTGTGCAGCGGGAACGACCTCGGACCACCAGGGGCCGAGAAAACCACAGTCTCATGGGGCCGGACACTCAGGGTCAGGGGAAAATCCAATATATATCTGGTGATATTTCGGGTGCTGTTAGAGATAGCGCAATAAACCAAAGTGAATTATCTGCAGGAGGCCCTGGCGCATGAATCTGTGCTACGGGAACGACCTCGGACCACCAGGGGCCGAGAAAACCACAGTCTCATGGGGCCGGACACTCAGGGTCAGGGGAAAATCCAATATATATCTGGTGATATCTCGGGCGCTATTGGACATTGCGCAATAAACCAAAGTGAATTATCTGCAGGAAGCCGTGGCGCATGATTCTGCGCAGCGGGAACGACCACGGACGACCAGGGGCCGAGAAAACCACCGTCTCATGGGGCCGGACACTCAGGGTCAGGCAAAAATCCAATATATATCTGGTGATATCTCGGGTGCTATTACAGATAGCGCAATAAACCAACGTGCATTGTCTGTAGGAGGCCCTGGCGCATGATTCTGCGCAGCGGGAAAGACCACGGACGACCAGGGGCCGAGAAAACCACCGTCTCATGGGGCCGGACACTCAGGGTCAGGCAAAAATCCAATATATATCTGGTGATATCTCGGGTGCTATTACAGATAGCGCAATAAACCAAAGTGAATTATCTGCAGGAAGCCGTGGCGCATGATTCTGTGCAGCGGGAACGACCACGGACCACCAGGGGCCGATAAAACCACCGTCTCATGGGGCCGGACTGTCATGGTCCGGGAAAAATCCAATATATATGTGGTGATACCTCGGGTGCTATTAGTGATAGCGCAATAAACCAAAGTGAATAGTCTGCAAGAGGCCCTGGTGCATGAATCTGTGCAGCGGGAACGACCTCGGACCACCAGAGGCCGAGAAAATCACCATCTCATGGGGCCGGACTGTAAGGGTCAGGGAAGAACCCAATACATATCTGGTGATATCTAGGGTGCTATTAGAGATGGCGCAATAAATCAGAGTGCATTGTCTGTAGGAGGCACTGGCGAATGAATCTGTGCAGCAGGAACGACCTCGGACCACCAGGGGCCGAGAAAATTACTGATATTCGGAATCCGTCACCCAAGGTCATGTAAAAATCCAATATATATCTGGTGATATCTCGGGTCCTATTACAGATAGCGAAATAAACCAAAGTGAATTATCTGCAGGAGGCCCTGGCGCATGAATCTGTGCAGCGGGAACGACCTCGGTCCATCAGGGGCCGAGAAAACCACCGTCTCATGGGGCTGGACACTCAGGGTGAGGGAAATATCCAATATATATCCGGTGATATCTCGGGTGCTATTACAGATAGCGCAATAAATCAAAGTGCATTGTCTGTAGGAGGCCCTGGCGCATGAATCTGTGCAGCGGGAACGACCTCGGACCACCAGGGGCCGAGAAAACCACCGTCTCATGGGGCCGGACACTCAGGGTCAGGGAAAAATCCAATATATATCTGGTGATATCTTGGGTGCTATTAGAGATAGCGCAATAAACCAAAGTGAATTGTCTGCAGGAGGCCCTGTCGCATGATTCTGTGCAGCGGGAACGTCCTCGGACCACCAGGGGCCGAGAAAATCACCGTCTCATGGGGCCGGACTGTCAGGGTCAGGGAAAATCCAATATATTTCTGGTGATATCTCGGGTGCTATTAGAGATAGCGCAATAAATCAAAGTACTTTGTCTGCGGGAGGCCCTGGCGCATGAATCTGTGCGGTGGGAACGACTTCGGACCACCAGGGGCAGAAAAAACCACCGAAACATGGGGCCGGAATCTCAGGGTCATGTAAAAATCCAGCATACATCTGGTGATATCTCGGGTACTATTAGAGATAGGGCAATAAACCAAAGTGAATTATCTGCAAGACGCCCTGGTGCATGAATCTGTGCAGCGGGAACGACCTCGGATCACCAGGGGCCGAGAAAACCACCGTCTCATGGGGCCGGGCACTCAGGGTCAGGGGAAAATCCAGTTCTTATCTGGTGATATCTCGGGTGCTATTAGAGATAGCACAATAAATCAAAGTGCATTGCCTGTAGGAGGCACTGGCGAATGAATCTGTGCAGCAGGAACGACCTCGGACCACCAGGGGCCGAGAAAATTACAGATATTCGGAATCCGTCAACCAAGGTCATGTAAAAATCCAGCATATATCTGGTGATATCTCGGGTGCTATTACAGATAGCGCAATAAACCAAAGTGCGTTGTCTGTAGGAGGCCCTGGCGCATGAATCTGTGCAGCGGGAACGACCTCGGATCACCAGGGGCCGAGAAAACCACCGTCTCATGGGGCCGGACACTCAGGGTCAGGGGAAAATCCAGTTCTTATCTGGTGATATCTCGGGTGCTATTAGAGATAGCACAATAAATCAAAGTGCATTGCCTGTAGGAGGCACTGGCGAATGAATCTGTGCAGCAGGAACGACCTCGGACCACCAGGGGCCGAGAAAATTACAGATATTCGGAATCCGTCAACCAAGGTCATGTAAAAATCCAGCATATATCTCGTGATATCTCGGGTGCTATTACAGATAGCGCAATAAACCAAAGTGCGTTGTCTGCAGGAGGCCCTGGCGCATGAATCTGTGCAGCGGGAACGACCTCGGACCACCAGGGGCCGAGAAAATCACCGTCTCATGGGGCCGGACTGTCAGGGTCAGGGAAAATCCAATATATATCTGGTGATATCTCGGGTGCTGTTAGAGATAGCGCAATAAACCATAGTGAATTATCTGCAGGAGGCCCTGGCGCATGAATCTGTGCAACCGGAACGACCTCGCACCACCAGGGCCCGAGAAAACCACCGACACATGGGGCCGGATTCTCAGGGTCATGTAAAAATCCAGCATATATCTGGTGATATCTCGGGTGCTATTAGAGATAGCGCAATAAATCAAAGTGCATTGTATGCAGGAAGCCCTGGCGCATGATTCTGTGCAGCGGGAACGACGTCGGACCACCAGGGGCCGAGAAAACCACCGTCTCATGGGGCCGGACACTCAGGGTCAGGGAAAAATACAATATATATCTGGTGATATCTCGGGTGCTATTACAGATAGCGCAATAAATCAAAGTGCATTGTCTGCAGGAAGCCCTGGCGCATGATTCTGCGCAGCGGGAACGACCTCGGACCACCAGCGGCCGAGAAAACCTCCGTCTCATGGGGCCGGACACTCAGGGTCGGGGAAAAATCCAATATACATCTGGTGATATCTCGGGTGCGATTAGAGATAGCGCAATAAACCAAAGTGAATTATCTGCAGGAGGCCCTGGCGCATGAATCTGTGCAGCGGGAACGACCTCGGACCACCAGGGGCCGAGACAACCACCGTCTCATGGGGCCGGACACTCAGGGTCAGGAAAAAATCCAATATATATCTGGTGGTATCTCTGGTGCTATTAGAGGTAGCGCAATAAACCAAAGTGCATTGTCTGTAGGAGGCCCTGGCGCTTGAATCTGTGCAGCGGGAATGACCTCGGACCACCAGGGGCCGAGAAAAATAGAGATATTCGGAATCCGTCACTCAGGGTCAGGGAAAAATCCAGTTTATATCTGGTGATATCTCGGGTGCTATTAGAGATGGCGCATTAAACCAAAGTGAATTATCTGCAGGGGGCCCTGGCGCATGAATCTGTGCAGCGAGATGGACCTCGGACCACCAGGGGCCGAGAAAATCACCGTCTCATGGGGCCGGACTGTCATGGTCAGGGAAAAATCCAATATATATCTGGTGATATTTCGGGTGCTGTTAGAGATAGCGCAATAAACCAAAGTGAATTATCTGCAGGAGGCCCTGGCGCATGAATCTGTGCTACGGGAACGACCTCGGACCACCAGGGGCCGAGAAAACCACAGTCTCATGGGGCCGGACACTCAGGGTCAGGGGAAAATCCAATATATATCTGGTGATATCTCGGGTGCTATTACAGATAGCGCAATAAATCAAAGTGCATTGTCTGTAGGAGGACCTGGCGCATGAATCTGTGCAGCGGGAACGACCTCGGACCACCAGAGGCCGAGAAAATCACCATCTCATGGGGCCGGACTGTAAGGGTCAGGGAAGAACCCAATATATATCTGGTGATATCTAGGGTGCTATTAGAGATGGCGCAATAAATCAGAGTGCATTGTCTGTAGGAGGCACTGGCGAATGAATCTGTGCAGCAGGAACGACCTCGGACCACCAGGGGCCGAGAAAATTACTGATATTCGGAATCCGTCACCCAAGGTCATGTAAAAATCCAGCATATATCTGGTGATATCTCGGGTGCTATTACAGATAGCGCAATAAATCAAAGTGCATTGTCTGTAGGAGGCACTGGCGAATGAATCTGTGCAGCTGGAACGACCTCGGACCACCAGGGGCCGATAAAACCACCGTCTCATGGGGCCGGACTGTCATGGTCAGGGAAAAATCCAATATATATCTGGTGATATCTCGGGTGCTATTAGAGATAGCGCAATAAACCAAAGTGAATTGTCTGCAGGAGGCCCTGGCGCCTGAATCTGTGCAGCGGGAACGACCTCGGACCACCACGGGCTGAGAAAACCACCGTCTCATGGGGCCGGAATGTCAGGGTCAGGGAAAATCCAATATATATCTGGTGATAACTCGGGTGCTGTTTGAGATAGCGCAATAAACCAAAGTGAATTATCTGCAGGAGGCCATGGCGCATGAATCCGTGCAGCCGGAACGACCTCGCACCACCAGGGGCCGAGAAAACCACCGACACATGGGGCCTGACTCTTAGGGTCATGTAAAAATCCAGCATATATCTGGTGATATCTCGGGTGCTATTAGAGATAGCGCAATAAATCAAAGTGCATTGTCTGCAGGAAGCCCTGGCGCATGATTCTGCGCAGCGGGAACGACCTCGGACCACCAGCGGCCGAGAAAACCTCCGTCTCATGGGGCCGGACACTCAGGGCCAGGTAAAAATCCACTATATATCTGGTGATATATCGGGTGCTATTACAGATAGCGCAATAAATCAAAGTGCATTGTCTGTAGGAGGCCCTGGCGCATGAATCTGTTGCAGCGGGAACGACCTCGGACCACCAGGCGCCGAGAAAACCACCGTCTCATGAGGCCGGACACTCAGGGTCAGGGAAAAACCCAATATATATCTGGTGATATCTCGGGTGCTATTAGAGATAGCGCAATAAACCAAAGTGAACTGTCTGCAGGAGGCCCTGGCGCATGATTCTGTTCAGCGTGGACGACCTCGGACCACCAGGGGCCGAGAAAACCACCGTCTCATGGGGCCGGACACTCAGGGTCGGGGATAAATCCAATATACATCTGGTGATATCTCGGGTGCCATTGGAGATAGCGCAATAAACTAAACTGAATTATCTGCAGGGGCCCCTGGCGCATGATTCTGTACAGCGTGGACGACCTCGGACCACCAGGGGCCGAGAAAACCACCGTCTCATGGGGCCGGACACTCAGGGTCGGGTATAAATCCAATATACATCTGGTGATATCTCGGGTGCTATTAGAGATAGCGCAATAAACCAAAGTGAATTGTCTGCAGGAGGCTCTGGCGCATGAATCTGTGCAGCGGGAACGACCTCGGACCACCAGGGGCCGAGAAAACCACCGTCTCATGGGGCTGGACACTCAGGGCCAGGGAAAAATCCAGTATATATCTGGTGATATCTCGGGTGCTATTACAGATAGCGCAATAAATCAAAGTGCATTGTCTGTACGAGGCCCTGGCGCATGAATCTGTGCAGCGGGAACGACCTCGGACCACCAGGGGCCGAGAAAACCACCGTCTCATGGGGCTGGACACTCAGGGCCAGGGAAAAATCCAGTATATATCTGGTGATATCTCGGGTGCTATTACAGATAGCGCAATAAATCAAAGTGCATTGTCTGTACGAGGCCCTGGCGCATGAATCTGTGCAGCGGGAACGACCTCGGACCACCAGGGGCCGAGAAAACCACAGTCTCATGGGGCCGGACACTCAGGGTCAGGGGAAAATCCAATATATATCTGCTGATATCTCTTGTGCTATTAGAGATAGCGCAATAAACCAAAGTGAATTATCTGCAGGAGGCCCTGGCGCATGAATCTGTGCAGCGGGAACGACCTCGGACCACCAAGGGCCGAGAAAATTAGAGATATTCGGAATCCGTCACCCAAGGTCATGTGAAAATCCAGCATATATCTGGTGATATCTCGGGTGCTATTATAGGTAGCGCAATAAACCAAAGTGAATTATCTGCAAGACGCCCTGGTGCATGAATCTGTGCAGCGGGAACGACCTCGGATCACCAGGGGCCGAGAAAACCACCGTCTCATGGGGCCGGGCACTCAGGGTCAGGGGAAAATCCAGTTCTTATCTGGTGATATCTCGGGTGCTATTAGAGATAGCACAATAAATCAAAGTGCATTGCCTGTAGGAGGCACTGGCGAATGAATCTGTGCAGCAGGAACGACCTCGGACCACCAGGGGCCGAGAAAATTACAGATATTCGGAATCCGTCAACCAAGGTCATGTAAAAATCCAGCATATATCTGGTGATATCTCGGGTGCTATTACAGATAGCGCAATAAACCAAAGTGCGTTGTCTGTAGGAGGCCCTGGCGCATGAATCTGTGCAGCGGGAACGACCTCGGATCACCAGGGGCCGAGAAAACCACCGTCTCATGGGGCCGGACACTCAGGGTCAGGGGAAAATCCAGTTCTTATCTGGTGATATCTCGGGTGCTATTAGAGATAGCACAATAAATCAAAGTGCATTGCCTGTAGGAGGCACTGGCGAATGAATCTGTGCAGCAGGAACGACCTCGGACCACCAGGGGCCGAGAAAATTACAGATATTCGGAATCCGTCAACCAAGGTCATGTAAAAATCCAGCATATATCTCGTGATATCTCGGGTGCTATTACAGATAGCGCAATAAACCAAAGTGCGTTGTCTGCAGGAGGCCCTGGCGCATGAATCTGTGCAGCGGGAACGACCTCGGACCACCAGGGGCCGAGAAAATCACCGTCTCATGGGGCCGGACTGTCAGGGTCAGGGAAAATCCAATATATATCTGGTGATATCTCGGGTGCTGTTAGAGATAGCGCAATAAACCATAGTGAATTATCTGCAGGAGGCCCTGGCGCATGAATCTGTGCAACCGGAACGACCTCGCACCACCAGGGCCCGAGAAAACCACCGACACATGGGGCCGGACTCTCAGGGTCATGTAAAAATCCAGCATATATCTGGTGATATCTCGGGTGCTATTAGAGATAGCGCAATAAATCAAAGTGCATTGTATGCAGGAAGCCCTGGCGCATGATTCTGTGCAGCGGGAACGACCTCGGATCACCAGGGGCCGAGAAAACCACCGTCTCATGGGGCCGGGCACTCAGGGTCAGGGGAAAATCCAGTTCTTATCTGGTGATATCTCGGGTGCTATTAGAGATAGCACAATAAATCAAAGTGCATTGCCTGTAGGAGGCACTGGCGAATGAATCTGTGCAGCAGGAACGACCTCGGACCACCAGGGGCCGAGAAAATTACAGATATTCGGAATCCGTCAACCAAGGTCATGTAAAAATCCAGCATATATCTGGTGATATCTCGGGTGCTATTACAGATAGCGCAATAAACCAAAGTGCGTTGTCTGTAGGAGGCCCTGGCGCATGAATCTGTGCAGCGGGAACGACCTCGGATCACCAGGGGCCGAGAAAACCACCGTCTCATGGGGCCGGACACTCAGGGTCAGGGGAAAATCCAGTTCTTATCTGGTGATATCTCGGGTGCTATTAGAGATAGCACAATAAATCAAAGTGCATTGCCTGTAGGAGGCACTGGCGAATGAATCTGTGCAGCAGGAACGACCTCGGACCACCAGGGGCCGAGAAAATTACAGATATTCGGAATCCGTCAACCAAGGTCATGTAAAAATCCAGCATATATCTCGTGATATCTCGGGTGCTATTACAGATAGCGCAATAAACCAAAGTGCGTTGTCTGCAGGAGGCCCTGGCGCATGAATCTGTGCAGCGGGAACGACCTCGGACCACCAGGGGCCGAGAAAATCACCGTCTCATGGGGCCGGACTGTCAGGGTCAGGGAAAATCCAATATATATCTGGTGATATCTCGGGTGCTGTTAGAGATAGCGCAATAAACCATAGTGAATTATCTGCAGGAGGCCCTGGCGCATGAATCTGTGCAACCGGAACGACCTCGCACCACCAGGGCCCGAGAAAACCACCGACACATGGGGCCGGACTCTCAGGGTCATGTAAAAATCCAGCATATATCTGGTGATATCTCGGGTGCTATTAGAGATAGCGCAATAAATCAAAGTGCATTGTATGCAGGAAGCCCTGGCGCATGATTCTGTGCAGCGGGAACGACGTCGGACCACCAGGGGCCGAGAAAACCACCGTCTCATGGGGCCGGACACTCAGGGTCAGGGAAAAATACAATATATATCTGGTGATATCTCGGGTGCTATTACAGATAGCGCAATAAATCAAAGTGCATTGTCTGCAGGAAGCCCTGGCGCATGATTCTGCGCAGCGGGAACGACCTCGGACCACCAGCGGCCGAGAAAACCTCCGTCTCATGGGGCCGGACACTCAGGGTCGGGGAAAAATCCAATATACATCTGGTGATATCTCGGGTGCGATTAGAGATAGCGCAATAAACCAAAGTGAATTATCTGCAGGAGGCCCTGGCGCATGAATCTGTGCAGCGGGAACGACCTCGGACCACCAGGGGCCGAGACAACCACCGTCTCATGGGGCCGGACACTCAGGGTCAGGAAAAAATCCAATATATATCTGGTGGTATCTCTGGTGCTATTAGAGGTAGCGCAATAAACCAAAGTGCATTGTCTGTAGGAGGCCCTGGCGCTTGAATCTGTGCAGCGGGAATGACCTCGGACCACCAGGGGCCGAGAAAAATAGAGATATTCGGAATCCGTCACTCAGGGTCAGGGAAAAATCCAGTTTATATCTGGTGATATCTCGGGTGCTATTAGAGATGGCGCATTAAACCAAAGTGAATTATCTGCAGGGGGCCCTGGCGCATGAATCTGTGCAGCGAGATGGACCTCGGACCACCAGGGGCCGAGAAAATCACCGTCTCATGGGGCCGGACTGTCATGGTCAGGGAAAAATCCAATATATATCTGGTGATATTTCGGGTGCTGTTAGAGATAGCGCAATAAACCAAAGTGAATTATCTGCAGGAGGCCCTGGCGCATGAATCTGTGCTACGGGAACGACCTCGGACCACCAGGGGCCGAGAAAACCACAGTCTCATGGGGCCGGACACTCAGGGTCAGGGGAAAATCCAATATATATCTGGTGATATCTCGGGCGCTATTAGAGATAGCGCAATAAATCAAAGTGCATTGCCTGTAGGAGGCACTGGCGAATGAATCTGTGCAGCAGGAACGACCTCGGACCACCAGGGGCCGAGAAAATCACCGTCTCATGGGGCCGGACTGTCAGCGTCAGTGAAAAATCCAATATATATCTGGTTATATCTCGGGTGCTATTAGAGATAGCGCAATAAACCAAAGTGAATTGTCTGCAGGAGGCACTGGCGCATGATTCTGTGCAGAGGGAACGACCTCGGAACACCAGGGGCCGAGAAAATCACCGTCTCATGGGGCCGGACTGTCAGGGTCAGGGAAAATCCAATATATATCTGGTGATATCTCGGGTGCTGTTAGAGATAGCGCAATAAACCAAAGTGAATTATCTGCAGGAGGCCCTGGCGCATGAATCTGTGCAGCCGGAACGAGCTCGCACCACCAGGGGCCGAGAAAACCACCGACACATGGGGCCGGACTCACAGGGTCATGTAAAAATCCAGCATATATCTGGTGATATCTCGGGTGCTATTAGAGATAGCGCAATAAATCAAAGTGCATTGCCTGTAGGAGGCACTGGCGAATGAATCTGTGCAGCAGGAACGACCTCGGACCACCAGGGGCCGAGAAAATTACAGATATTCGGAATCCGTCAACCAAGGTCATGTAAAAATCCAGCATATAGCTGGTGATATCTCGGCTGCTATTACAGATAGCGCAATAAACCAAAGTGCGTTGTCTGCAGGAGGCCCTGGCGCATGAATCTGTGCAGCGGGAACGACGTCGGACCACCAGGGGCCGAGGAAAGCACCGTCTCATGGGGCCGGACACTCAGGGTCAATGAAAAATCCAATATATATCTGGTGATATCTCGGGTGCTATTACAGATAGCGCAATAAATCGAAGTACTTTGTCTGCGAGAGGCCCTGGCGCATGAATCTGTGCAGCGGGAACGACCTCGGATCACCAGGCGCCGAGAAAACTACCCTCTCATGGGGCCGAACACTCAGGGTCAGGGTCATGAAAAAATCCAGCATATATCTGGTCATATCTCGGGTGCTATTAGAGATAGCGCAATAAATCAAAGTGCATTGTCTGCAGGAGGCACTGGCGCATGAATCTGTGAGGCGGGAACGATCTCGGACCGCCAGGGGCCGAGAAAACCACAGTCTTATGGGCCCGGACACTCAGGGACATGGGATAATCCAATATATATCTGGTGATATCTCGGGTGCTATTAGAGATAGCGCAATAAACCAATGTGAATTATCTGCAGGGGGCCCTGGCGCATGAATCTGTGCAGCGGGAACGACCTCTGACCACCAGGGGCCGAGAAAACCACCGTCTCATGGGGCCTGACACTCAGGGTCGGGGAAAAATCCAATATATATCTAGTGATATCTCGGGAGCTATTAGAGATAGCGCGATAAATCAAAGTGAATTATCTGCAGGAGGCCCTGGCGCATGCATCTGTGCAGCGGGAACGACCTCGGACCACCAGCGGCCGAGAAAACCACCGTCTGATGGGGCCGGACACTCAGGGTCGGGGAAAAATCCAACATATATCTGGTGATATCTCGGGTGCTATTAGTGATAGCGCAATAAACCAAAGTGAATTGTCTGCAAGAGGCCCTGGTGCATGAATCTGTGCAGCGGGAACGACCTCGGACCACCAGGGGCCGAGAAAACCACCGTCTCATGGGGCCGGACACTCAGGGCCAGGGAAAAATCCAGTATATATCCGGTGATATCTCGGGTGCTATTACAGATAGCGCAATAAATGAAAGTGCATTGTCTGTAGGAGGCCCTGGCGCATGAATCTGTGCAGCGGCAACGACCTCGGACCACCAGGGGCCGAGAAAACCACCCTCTCATGGGGCCGAACACTCAGGGTCAGGGGAAAATCCAATATATTTCTGGTGATATCTCGGGTGCTATTAGAGATAGCGCAATAAATCAATGTGAATTATCTGCAGGGGGCCCTGGCGCATGAATCTGTGCAGCGGGAACGACCTCTGACCACCAGGGGCCGAGAAAACCACCGTCTCATGGGGCCTGACACTCAGGGTCGGGGAAAAATCCAATATATATCTGGTGATATCTCGGGAGCTATTAGAGATAGCCCGATAAATCAAAGTGAATTATCTGCAGGAGGCCCTGGCGCATGCATCTGTGCAGCGGGAACGACCTCGGACCACCAGCGGCCGAGAAAACCACCGTCTGATGGGGCCGGACACTCAGGGTCGGGGAAAAATCCAACATATATCTGGTGATATCTCGGGTGCTATTAGTGATAGCGCAATAAACCAAAGTGAATTGTCTGCAAGAGGCCCTGGTGCATGAATCTGTGCAGCGGGAACGACCTCGGACCACCAGGGGCCGAGAAAACCACCGTCTCATGGGGCCGGACACTCAGGGCCAGGGAAAAATCCAGTATATATCCGGTGATATCTCGGGTGCTATTACAGATAGCGCAATAAATGAATGTGCATTGTCTGTAGGAGGCCCTGGCGCATGAATCTGTGCAGCGGCAACGACCTCGGACCACCAGGGGCCGAGAAAACCACCCTCTCATGGGGCCGAACACTCAGGGTCAGGGGAAAATCCAATATATTTCTGGTGATATCTCGGGTGCTATTAGAGATAGCGCAATAAATCAATGTGAATTATCTGCAGGGGGCCCTGGCGCATGAATCTGTGCAGCGGGAACGACCTCTGACCACCAGGGGCCGAGAAAACCACCGTCTCATGGGGCCTGACACTCAGGGTCGGGGAAAAATCCAATATATATCTGGTGATATCTCGGGAGCTATTAGAGATAGCCCGATAAATCAAAGTGAATTATCTGCAGGAGGCCCTGGCGCATGCATCTGTGCAGCGGGAACGACCTCGGACCACCAGCGGCCGAGAAAACCACCGTCTGATGGGGCCGGACACTCAGGGTCGGGGAAAAATCCAACATATATCTGGTGATATCTCGGGTGCTATTAGTGATAGCGCAATAAACCAAAGTGAATTGTCTGCAAGAGGCCCTGGTGCATGAATCTGTGCAGCGGGAACGACCTCGGACCACCAGGGGCCGAGAAAACCACCGTCTCATGGGGCCGGACACTCAGGGCCAGGGAAAAATCCAGTATATATCCGGTGATATCTCGGGTGCTATTACAGATAGCGCAATAAATGAAAGTGCATTGTCTGTAGGAGGCCCTGGCGCATGAATCTGTGCAGCGGCAACGACCTCGGACCACCAGGGGCCGAGAAAACCACCCTCTCATGGGGCCGAACACTCAGGGTCAGGGGAAAATCCAATATATTTCTGGTGATATCTCGGGTGCTATTAGAGATAGCGCAATAAATCAAAGTACTTTGTCTGCGGGAGGCCCTGGCGCATGAATCTGTGCAGCGGCAACGACCTCGGACCACCAGGGGCCGAAAAAACGACGGACACATGGGGCCGGACTCTCAGGGTCATGTAAAAATCCAGCATATATCTGGTGATATCTCGGGTGCTATTAGAGATAGCGCAATAAACCAAAGTGAATTGTCTGCTGGAGGCCCTGGCGCATTAATCTGTGCAGCGGGAACGACCTCGGACCACCAGGGGCCGAGAAAACCACCGTCTCATGGGGCCGGACACTCAGGGCCAGGGAAAAATCCAGTATATATCCGGTGATATCTCGGGTGCTATTACAGATAGCGAAATAAATGAAAGTGCATTGTCTGTAGGAGGCCCTGGCGCATGATTCTGCGCAGCAGGAACGACCTCGGACCACCAGCGGCCGAGAAAACCTCCGTCTCATGGGGCCGGACACTCAGGGTCGGGGAAAAATCCAATATACATCTGGTGATATCTCGGGTGCTATTAGAGATAGGGCAACAAACCAAAGTGAATTATCTGCAGGAAGCCGTGGCGCATGATTCTGCGCAGCGGGAACGACCACGGACGACCAGGGGCCGAGAAAACCACCGTCTCATGGTGCCGGACACTCAGGGTCTGGGAAAAATCCATTATATATCTGGTGATATATCGGGTGCCATTAGAGATAGCGCGATAAATCAAAGTGCATTGTCTGCAGGAGGCCCTGACGCATGAATCTGTGCAGCGGGAACGACCTCGGACCACCAGGGGCCGAGAAAACCACAGTCTCATGGGGCCGAGAACTCAGGGTCAGGCAAAAATCCAATATATATCTGGTGATATCTCGGGAGCTATTACAGATAGCGCAATAAACCAAAGTGCATTGTCTGTAGGAGGCCCTGGCGCATGATTCTGCGCAGCGGGAACGACCTCGGATCACCAGGGGCCGAGAAAACCACCATCTCATGGGGCCGGACACTCAGGGTCAGCGGAAAATCCAATATATATCTGGTGATATCTCGGGTGCTATTAGAGATAGGGCAACAAACCAAAGTGAATTATCTGCAGGAAGCCGTGGCGCATGATTCTGCGCAGGGGGAACGACCTCGGACCACCAGGGGCCGAGAAAATCACCATCTCATGGGGCCGAACTGTAAGGGTCAGGGAAAAACCCAATATATATCTGGTGATATCTCGGGTGCTATTAGAGATAGCGCAATAAATCAAAGTACTTTGTCTGCGGGAGGCCCTGGCGCATGAATCTGTGCAGCGGGAACGACCTCGGATCACCAGGCGCCGAGAAAACCACCCTCTCATGGGGCCGAACTCTCAGGGTCAGGGTCATGTAAAAATCCAGCATATATCTGGTCATATCTCGGGTGCTATTAGAGATAGCGCAATAAATCAAAGTGCATTGTCTGCAGGAGGCCCTGTCGCATGAATCTGTGCAGCGGGAACGACCTCGGACCACCAGGGGCCGATAAAACCACCGTCTCCTGGGGCCGGACTGTCATGGTCAGGGAAAAATCCAATATATATCTGGTGATATCTCGGGTGCTATTAGTGATAGCGCAATAAACCAAAGTGAATTATCTGCAAGAGGCCCTGGTGCATGAATCTGTGCAGCGGGAACGACCTCGGACCACCAGGGGCCGAGAAAACAACCGTCTCATGGGGCCGGACACTCAGGGCCTGGGAAAAATCCAATATACATCTGGTGATATCTCGGGTGCTATTACTGATAGCGCAATAAATCAAAGTGCATTGTCTGCTGGAGGCCCTGGCCCATGAATCTGTGCAGCGGGAACGACCTCGGACCACCAGGGGCCGCGAAAACCACCGTCTCATGGGGTCGGACACTCAGGGTCAGGGAAAAATCCAATATATTTCTGGTGATATCTCGGGTGCTATTGGAGATAACGCAATAAACCTAAGTGCATTGTCTGCAGCAGGCCCTGGCGCAGGAATCTGTGCCGCGGGAACGACCTCGGACCACCAGGGGCCGAGAAAACCACCGTCTCATGGGGCCGGACTGTCAGGGTCAGGGAAAAATCCAATAAATATCTGGTGATATCTCGGGTGCTATTACAGATAGCGCAATAAATCAAAGTGCATTGTCTGTAGGAGGCACTGGCGCATGAATCTGTGAGGCGGGAACGATCTCGGACCGCCAGGGGCCGAGAAAACCACAGTCTTATGGGCCCGGACACTCAGGGACATGGGATAATCCAATATATATCTGGTGATATCTCGGGTGCTATTAGAGATAGCGCAATAAACCAATGTGAATTATCTGCAGGGGGCCCTGGCGCATGAATCTGTGCAGCGGGAACGACCTCTGACCACCAGGGGCCGAGAAAACCACCGTCTCATGGGGCCTGACACTCAGGGTCGGGGAAAAATCCAATATATATCTAGTGATATCTCGGGAGCTATTAGAGATAGCGCGATAAATCAAAGTGAATTATCTGCAGGAGGCGCTGGCGCATGCATCTGTGCAGCGGGAACGACCTCGGACCACCAGCGGCCGAGAAAACCACCGTCTGATGGGGCCGGACACTCAGGGTTGGGGAAAAATCCAACATATATCTGGTGATATCTCGGGTGCTATTAGTGATAGCGCAATAAACCAAAGTGAAGTGTCTGCAAGAGGCCCTGGTGCATGAATCTGTGCAGCGGCAACGACCTCGGACCACCAGGGGCCGAGAAAACCACCCTCTCATGGGGCCGAACACTCAGGGTCGGGGAAAAATCCAATATACATCTGGTGATATCTCGGGTGCTATTAGAGATAGGGCAACAAACCAAAGTGAATTATCTGCAGGAAGCCGTGGCGCATGATTCTGCGCAGCGGGAACGACCACGGACGACCAGGGGCCGAGAAAACCACCGTCTCATGGTGCCGGACACTCAGGGTCAGGGAAAAATCCATTATATATCTGGTGATATATCGGGTGCCATTAGAGATAGCGCGATAAATCAAAGTGCATTGTCTGCAGGAGGCCCTGACGCATGAATCTGTGCAGCGGGAACGACCTCGGACCACCAGGGGCCGAGAAAACCACAGTCTCATGGGGCCGAGAACTCAGGGTCAGGCAAAACTCCAATATATATCTGGTGATATCTCGGGAGCTATTACAGATAGCGCAATAAACCAATGTGCATTGTCTGTAGGAGGCCCTGGCGCATGATTCTGCGCAGCGGGAACGACCTCGGATCACCAGGGGCCGAGAAAACCACCATCTCATGGGGCCGGACACTCAGGGTCAGCGGAAAATCCAATATATATCTGGTGATATCTCGGGTGCTATTAGAGATAGGGCAACAAACCAAAGTGAATTATCTGCAGGAAGCCGTGGCGCATGATTCTGCGCAGCGGGAACGACCTCGGACCACCAGGCGCCGAGAAAATCACCATCTCATGGGGCCGAACTGTAAGGGTCAGGGAAAAACCCAATATATATCTGGTGATATCTCGGGTGCTATTAGAGATAGCGCAATAAATCAAAATACTTTGTCTGCGGGAGGCCCTGGCGCATGAGTCTGTGCAGCGGCAACGACCTCGGAACACCAGGGGCCGAGAAAACCATCGACACATGGGGCCGGACTCTCAGGGTCATGTAAAAATCCAGCATATATCTGGTGATATCTCGGGTGCTATTACAGATAGCGCAATAAACCAAAGTGCATTGTCTGTAGGAGCGGGAACGACCTCGGAACACCAGGGGCCGAGAAAACTAACGTCTCATGGGGTCGGACACTCAGGGTCAGGGAAAAATCCAATATATATCTGGTGATATCTCGGGTGCTGTTAGAGATAGCGCAATAAATCAAAGTTCATTGTCTGTAGGAGGCCCTTGCGCATGAATCTTTGCAGCGGGAACGACCTCGGAACACCAGGGGCCGAGAAAACCACCGTCTCATGGGGCCGGACACTCAGGGTCGGGGAAAAATCCAATATATATCTGGTGATATCTCGGGTGCTATTAGAGATAGCGCCATAAATCAAAGTGAATTATCTGCAGGAGGCCCTGGCGCATGCATCTGTGCAGCGAGAACGACCTCGGATCACCAGCGGCCGCGAAAACCACCGTCTCATGGGGCTGGACTCTCAGGGTCATGTAAAAATCCAGCATATATCTGGTGATATCTCGGGTGCTATTAGAGATAGCGCAATAAATCAGAGTGCATTATCTGCAGGAAGCCCTGGCGCATGATTCTGCGCAGCGGGAACGACCTCGGACCACCAGCGGCCGAGAAAACCTCCGTCTCATGGGGCCGGACACTCAGGTTCGGGGAAAAATCCAATATACATCTGGTGATATCTCGGGTGCTATTAGAGATAGGGCAATAAACCAAAGTGAATTATCTGCAGGAAGCCGTGGGGCATGATTCTGCGCAGCGGGAACGACCACGGACGACCAGGGGCCGAGAAAACCACCGTCTCATGGGGCCGGACACTCAGGGTCAGGGAAAAATCCAATATATATCTGGTGATATCTCGGGTGCTATTACAGATAGCGCAATAAACCAACGTGCATTGTCTGTAGGAGGCCCTGGCGCATGATTCTGCGCAGCGGGAACGACCTCGGATCACCAGGGGCCGAGAAAACCACCATCTCATGGTGCCGGCACTCTATTTATATAGATTTAAATAGTTTTGTATAGCTTAAATAGTTTTATATGGTTTTATATAGTTTTATATTCTTTTATATAATTTTATATAGTTTTATATAGTTTTATATAGTTTTATATAGTCTTATATAGTTTTATATAGTTTTATATAGTTTTATATAGTATTATACAGTTTTACACAGTTTTATATTGTTTTATATAGTTTTATATAGTTTTGTATAGTGTTATATAGTTTTATATAGTTTTGTGTAGTTTTACACAGTTTTATACAGTATTATATAGTTTTATACAGTTTTATATAGTTTTATATAGTTTTATATACTTTTATATAGTTTTATATAGTTTTATATAGTTTTATATAGTTTTATATAGTTTTATATAGGTTTATATAGTTTATATATAGTTTTAAATAGTTCTAAATAATTTTATACAGTTTTATATAGTTTTATATACTTTTATGTAGTTTTATATAGCTTTATATAGTTTTTATGTAGTTTTATATAGTTTTATACAGCTTTATATAGTTTTTAATAGTTTTATATAGTTTTATATAATTTTATATAGTTTTATATAGTGTTATATAGCTTTATATAGTTTTTATATAGTTTTATATAGTTTTATATAGTTTTATACAGTTTTATATAGTTTTGTATAGTGTTATATAGTTTTATATAGTTTTATACAGTTGTACACTGTTTTATATAATTTTATATAGTTTTATATAGCTTTATATAGATTTATTTAGTTCTGTATAGCTTTATATAGTTTTATATAGTTTTATATAGTTTTATACAGTTTTATATAGGTATATATAGTTTTATATAGTTTTATATGGTTTTATATAGTTTTTATATAGTTTTATATAGTTTTATATAGTTTTATATTGTTTTATATAGTTTTATATAGTTTTACACAGTTTGATATTGTATTATATAGTTTTATATAGTTTTATATAGTTTTATATAGTTTTGTTCAGTTTTATATAGTTTTATATAGTTTTATATAGTTTTATATAGTTTTATGCAGTTTTAGAAAATTTTATGCAGTTTTTAACAGCTTTATACAGTTTTGCATAGTTTGTTATAGTTTTATAGTTTTATAGTTTTATATAGTTTTATATAGTTTTATATAGTCTTATGTAGTTTTATATGGTTTTATATAGTTTTATATAGTTTTATATAGTTTTATATAGTTTTATATAGTTTTATATAGTTTTATATAATTTTATATAGCTTTATATAGTTTTATATAGTATTATATAGCTTTATATGGATTTATACTTTTTTATATATTTTTATATAGTTTTATATAGTTTTGTGTAGTTTTATATAGTTTTATATAGTTTTATATAGTTTTATATAATTTTATATAGTTTTAGATAATTTTATATCATTTTATACATTTTTATATAGTTTTCTGTAGTTTATTTAACTGTAATAGCGTTTTGTATAGTATTGTATAGTTTTATATACTTTTACACAGCTTTATATAGTTTTATATAGTTTTATATAGTTTTATATAATTTTATACAGTTTTATATAGTTTTATATAGTTTTATATAGTTTTATGTAGTTTTATATAGCTTTATATAGTTTTTATGTAGTTTTATATAGTTTTATATAGTTTTATATAGTTCTATATAGTTTTATATAGTTTTATATAATTTTATACAGTTGTATATAGTTTCATATAGTTTTATATAGTTTTATATAGTTTTATATAGTTTAACACAGTTGTATATAGCTTTATATAGCTTTACACAGTTTTATATAGTTTTATATAGTTCTATATAGTTTTATGCAGTTTTAGAAAATTTTATGCAGTTTTAAACAGCTTTATACAGTTTTGCATAGTTTGTTATAGTTTTATAGTTTTATATAGTTTTATATAGTTTTATATAGTTTTACACAGTTAGATATAGTATTATATAGTTTTATATAGTTTTATATAGTTTTATATAGTTTTATATAGTTTTATGTAGTTTTATATAGTTTTTATGTAGTTTTATATAGTTTTATATAGTTTTATATAGTTCCATATAGTTTAATATAGTTTTAAATAATTTTATACAGTTTTATATAGTTTTATATAGTTTTATATAGTTTTATATAGTTTTATATAGTTTTATATAGTTTTATATAGTTTAACCCAGTTGTATATAGCTTTATATAGTTTTACACAGTTTTATATAGTTTTATATAGTTCTATATAGTTTTATGCAGTTTTAGAAAATTTTATGCAGTTTTAAACAGCTTTATACAGTTTTGCATAGTTTGTTATAGTTTTATAGTTTTATATAGTTTTATATATTTTTATATAGTCTTATGTAGTTTTATATGGTTTTATATAGTTTTATATAGTTTTATATAGTTTTATATAGTTTTATATAGTTTTATATAATTTTATATAGCTTTATATAGTTTTATATAGTATTATATAGCTTTATATAGATTTATACTTTTTTATATATTTTTATATAGTTTTATATCGTTTTGTATAGTTTTATATAGTTTTATATACTTTTATATAGTTTTATATAATTTTATATAGTTTTAGATAATTTTATATCATTTTATACATTTTTATACAGTTTTCTGTAGTTTATTTAACTGTTATAGAGTTTTGTATAGTATTGTATAGTTTTATATACTTTTATACAGCTTTATATAGTTTTATATAGTTTTATATAGTTTTATATAGTTTTATATAGTTTTGTATAGTTTTACAAAGTTTTATATAGTTCTATATAGTTTTATATAGCTACATATAGTTTTGTATAGTTTTATATAGTTTTATATAGTTTTATATAGTTTTATATAGTTTTTTATAGTTTTATACAGTTCTATATATTTTTATATAGTTTTATATAGTTTTATATACTTTTATATAGTTTTATATAGTTTTATATAGTTTGATATAGCTTTATATAGATTTATATAGTTTTGTTCTGCTTTATATAGTTTTGTATAGTGTTATATAGTTTTATATAGTTTTATATAGTTTTGTATAGTTTTATACAGTTTTATATAGTTTTATATAGTTTTATTTAGCTTTATATAGCTTTATATAGATTTAAATAGTTTTGTATAGCTTAAATAGCTTTATATGGTTTTATATAGTTTTGTATAGTTTTATATAGTTTTATATAGTTTTATATAGTTTTATATAGTTTTTTTTATAGTTTTATACAGTTCTATATATTTTTATATAGTTTTATATAGTTTTATATACTTTTATATAGTTTTATATAGTTTTTATATAGTTTGATATAGCTTTATATAGATTTATATAGTTTTGTTCTGCTTTATATAGTTTTGTATAGTGTTATATAGTTTTATATAGTTTTATATAGTTTTGTATAGTTTTATACAGTTTTATATAGTTTTATATAGTTTTATTTAGCTTTATATAGCTTTATATAGATTTAAATAGTTTTGTATAGCTTAAATAGTTTTATATGGTTTTATATAGTTTTGTATTCTTTATATAATTTTATATTGTTTTATATAGTTTTATATAGTTCTATATAGTTTTATATAGTTTTATATAGTTTTATATAGTTTTATACAGTTTTACACAGTTTTATATAGTTTTATATAGATATATATAGGTTTGTATAGTTTTATACAGTTTTATATAGATTTATACAGTTTTATATAGTTTTATATAGTTTTATATAGTTTTGAATAGTTATATATAGTTTGGTATAGTTTTATACAGTTTTATATAGTTTTATATAGTCTTATATAGTTTTATATAGTCTTATATAGTTTTATATAGTTTTATATAGTTTTATATAGTTTTATATAGTCTTATATAGTTTTATATAGTTTCATATAGTTTATATAGTTTTATAGAGTTTTACACAGTTTTATATTGTTTTATATAGTCTTATATAGTTTTGTATAGTTTTATACAGTTTTATATAGTTTTATATAGTTTTATATAGTTTTGAATAGTTATATACAGTTTTATATAGTTTTATACAGGTTTACACAGATTTATATAGTATTATATAGTTTTATATAGTTTTATATAGTTTTATATAGTTTTATATAGTTTTATATAGTTTTACATAGTTTTATATAGTTTTGAATAGTTTTATATAGTTTTATATAGTTTTATACAGTTTTACACAGTTTTATATAGTTTTATATAGATTTATATAGTTTTATATAGTTTTATATACTTTCATATAGGTTTATATAGTTTTTATATAGTTTTAAATAGTTCTAAATAGTTTTATATAGTTTTGTATAGTTTTATACAGTTTTTATATAGTTTTATATAGTTTTATTTAGCTTTATATAGCTTTATATAGATTTAAATAGTTTTGTATAGCTTAAATAGTTTTATATGGTTTTATATAGTTTTATATTCTTTTATATAATTTTATATTGTTTTATATAGTTTTATATAGTTATATATAGTTTTATATAGTTATATATAGTTTTATATAGTTTTATACAGTTTTTACACAGTTTTATATAGTTTTATAATAGATATATATAGTTTGTTTAGTTTTATACAGTTTTATATAGATTTATACAGTTTTATATAGTTTTATATAGTTTTATATAGTTTTGAATAGTTATATATAGTTTGGTATAGTTTTATACAGTTTTATATAGTTTTATATAGTCTTATATAGTTTTATATAGTCTTATATAGTTTTATATAGTTTTATATAGTTTTTATATAGTTTTATATAGTCTTATATAGTTTTATATAGCTTTATATAGATTTATTTAGTTCTGTATAGCTTTATATAGTTTTATATAGTTTTATATAGTTTTATACAGTTTTATATAGTTTTGTATAGTGTTATATAGTTTTATATAGTTTTATACAGTTGTACACTGTTTTATATAATTTTATATAGTTTTATATAGCTTTATATAGATTTATTTAATTCTGTATAGCTTTATATAGTTTTATATAGTTTTATATAGTTTTATACAGTTTTATATAGGTATATATAGTTTTATATAGTTTTATATGGTTTTATATAGTTTTTATATAGTTTTATATAGTTTTTATATAGTTTTATATAGTTTTATATAGTTTTACACAGTTTGATATTGTATTATATAGTTTTATATAGTTTTATATAGTTTTATATAGTTTTTGTTCAGTTTTATATAGTTTTATATAGTTTTATGCAGTTTTAGAAAATTTTATGCAGTTTTTAACAGCTTTATACAGTTTTGCATAGTTTGTTATAGTTTTATAGTTTTATAGTTTTATATAGTTTTATATAGTTTTATATAGTCTTATGTAGTTTTATATGGTTTTATATAGTTTTATATAGTTTTATATAGTTTTATATAGTTTTATATAGTTTTATATAGTTTTGTATAGATTTACACAGTTTTATATAGTTCTATATAGTGTTATATAGCTTCATATAGTTTTGTATAGTTTTATATAGTTTTATATAGTTTTATATAGTTTTATATAGTTTTTTATAGTTTTATACAATTCTATATATTTTTATAGAGTTTTATATAGTTTTATATACTTTTATATAGTTATATATAGTTTTATATAGTTTTATATAATTTTATACAGTTTTATATAGTTTTATATAGTTTTATATAGTTTTATGTAGTTTTATATAGCTTTATATAGTTTTTATGTAGTTTTATATAGTTTTATATAGTTTTATATAGTTCTATATAGTTTTATATAGTTTTATATAATTTTATACAGTTTTATATAGTTTCATATAGTTTTATATAGTTTTATATAGTTTTATATAGTTTAACACAGTTGTATATAGCTTTATATAGTTTTACACAGTTTTATATAGTTTTATATAGTTCTATATAGTTTTATGCAGTTTTAGAAAATTTTATGCAGTTTTAACAGCTTTATACAGTTTTGCATAGTTTGTTATAGTTTTATAGTTTTATATAGTTTTATATAGTTTTATATAGTTTTACACAGTTAGATATAGTATTATATAGTTTTATATAGTTTTATATAGTTTTGTATAGTTTTATATAGTTTTATGTAGTTTTATATAGTTTTTATGTAGTTTTATATAGTTTTATATAGTTTTATATAGTTCCATATAGTTTAATATAGTTTTATATAATTTTATACAGTTTTATATAGTTTTATATAGTTTTATATAGTTTTATATAGTTTTATATAGTTTTATATAGTTTTATATAGTTTAACCCAGTTGTATATAGCTTTATATAGTTTTACACAGTTTTATATAGTTTTATATAGTTCTATATAGTTTTATGCAGTTTTAGAAAATTTTATGCAGTTTTAAACAGCTTTATACAGTTTTGCATAGTTTGTTATAGTTTTATAGTTTTATATAGTTTTATATATTTTTATATAGTCTTATTTAGTTTTATATGGTTTTATATAGTTTTATATAGTTTTATGTAGTTTTATATAGTTTTTATGTAGTTTTATATAGTTTTATATAGTTTTATATAGTTCCATATAGTTTAATATAGTTTTATATAATTTTATACAGTTTTATATAGTTTTATATAGTTTTATATAGTTTTATATAGTTTTATATAGTTTTATATAGTTTTATATAGTTTTATATAGTTTAACCCAGTTGTATATAGCTTTATATAGTTTTACACAGTTTTATATAGTTTTATATAGTTCTATATAGTTTTATGCAGTTTTAGAAAATTTTATGCAGTTTTAAACAGCTTTATACAGTTTTGCATAGTTTGTTATAGTTTTATAGTTTTATATAGTTTTATATATTTTTATATAGTCTTATGTAGTTTTATATGGTTTTATATAGTTTTATATAGTTTTATATAGTTTTATATAGTTTTATATAGTTTTATATAATTTTATATAGCTTTATATAGTTTTATATAGTATTATATAGCTTTATATAGATTTATACTTTTTTATATATTTTTATATAGTTTTATATCGTTTTGTATAGTTTTATATAGTTTTATATACTTTTATATAGTTTTATATAATTTTATATAGTTTTAGATAATTTTATATCATTTTATACATTTTTATACAGTTTTCTGTAGTTTATTTAACTGTTATAGAGGTTTTGTATAGTATTGTATAGTTTTATATACTTTTATACAGCTTTATATAGTTTTATATAGTTTTATATAGTTTTATATAGTTTTATATAGTTTTATATAGTTTTGTATAGTTTTACACAGTTTTATATAGTTCTATATAGTTTTATATAGCTACATATAGTTTTGTATAGTTTTATATAGTTTTATATAGTTTTATATAGTTTTATATAGTTTTTTATAGTTTTATACTGTTCTATATATTTTTATATAGTTTTATATAGTTTTATATACTTTTATATAGTTTTATATAGTTTTATATAGTTTGATATAGCTTTATATAGATTTATATAGTTTTGTTCTGCTTTATATAGTTTTGTATAGTGTTATATAGTTTTATACAGTTTTACACAGTTTTATATAGTTTTATATAGATATATATAGGTTTGTATAGTTTTATACAGTTTAATATAGATTTATACAGTTTTATATAGTTTTATATAGTTTTATATAGTTTTGAATAGTTATATATACTTTGTATAGTTTTATACAGTTTTATATAGTTTTATATAGTCTTATATAGTTTTATATAGTCTTATATAGTTTTATATAGTTTAATATAGTTTTATATAGTTTTATATAGTCTTATATAGTTTTATATAGTCTTATATAGTTTTATATAGTTTTATACAGTTTTATACAGTTTCACACAGTTTTATATAGTTTTATATAGTTTTATGTAGTTTTATATAGCTTTTATATAGTTTTTATGTAGTTTTATATAGTTTTATATAGTTTTATATAGTTCTATATAGTTTTATATAGTTTTATATAATTTTATACAGTTTTATATAGTTTTATATAGTTTTATATAGTTTTATATAGTTTTATATAGTTTTATATAGTTTAACACAGTTGTATATAGCTTTATATAGTTTTACACAGTTTTATATAGTTTTATATAGTTCTATATAGTTTTATGCAGTTTCAGAAAATTTTATGCAGTTTTAAACAGCTTTATACAGTTTTGCATAGTTTGTTATAGTTTTATAGTTTTATATAGTTTTATATAATTTTATATAGTCTTATGTAGTTTTGTATGGTTTTATATAGTTTTATATAGTTTTATATAGTTTTATATAGTTTTATACAGTTTTATATAATTTTTATATAGCTTTATATAGTTTTATATAGTATTATATAGCTTTATATAGATTTATACTTTTTTATATATTTTTATATAGTTTTATATCGTTTTGTATAGTTTTATATAGTTTTATATAGTTTTATATAGTTTTGTATAGTTTTACACAGTTTTATATAGTTCTATATAGTTTTATATAGCTACATATAGTTTTGTATAGTTTTATATAGTTTTATATAGTTTTATATAGTTTTATATAGTTTTATATAGTTTTATATAATTTTATATAGCTTTGTATAGTTTTATATAGTATTTTATAGCTTTATATAGATTTATACTTTTTTATATATTTTTATATAGTTTTATATAGTTTTGTATAGTTTTATATAGTTTTATATAGTTTTATATAGTTTTCTAAAGTTTTATATAGTTTTGTATAGTTTTATACAGTTTTATATAGTTTTATATAGTATTATATAGTTTTACATAGTTTTATATAGTTTTGAATAGTTTTATATAGTTTTATATAGTTTTATACAGTTTTACACAGTTTTATATAGTTTTATATAGTTTTATATAGTCTTATATAGTTTCATACAGTTCTATATAGTTTTATATAGTTTTATATAGCTTTATATAGCTTTATATAGATTTAAATAGTTTTGTATAGCTTAAATAGTTTTATATAGTTTTATATAGTTCTATATAGTTTTATATAGCTACATATAGTTTTGTATAGTTTTATATAGTTTTATATAGTTTTATATAGTTTTATATAGTTTTATATAGTTTTATATAATTTTATATAGCTTTATATAGTTTTATATAGTATTTTATAGCTTTATAAAGATTTATACTTTTTTATATATTTTTATATATTTTTATATCGTTTTGTATAGTTTTATATAGTTTTATATAGTTTTATATAGTTTTGTATAGTTTTACACAGTTTTATATAGTTCTATATAGTTTTATATAGCTACATATAGTTTTGTATAGTTTTATATAGTTTTATATACTTTTTATATAGTTTTATATAATTTTATATAGTTTTAGATAATTTTATATCATTTTATACATTTTTATACAGTTTTCTGTAGTTTATTTAACTGTTATAGAGTTTTGTATAGTATTGTATAGTTTTATATACTTTTATACAGCTTTATATAGTTTTATATAGTTTTATATAGTTTTATATAGTTTTTATATAGTTTTATATAGTTTTGTATAGTTTTACACAGTTTTATATAGTTCTATATAGTTTTATATAGCTACATATAGTTTTGTATAGTTTTATATAGTTTTATATAGTTTTATATAGTTTTATATAGTTTTTTATAGTTTTATACTGTTCTATATATTTTTATATAGTTTTATATAGTTTTATATACTTTTATATAGTTTATATAGTTTTATATAGTTTGATATAGCTTTATATAGATTTATATAGTTTTGTTCTGCTTTATATAGTTTTGTATAGTGTTATATAGTTTTATACAGTTTTACACAGTTTTATATAGTTTTATATAGATATATATAGGTTTGTATAGTTTTATACAGTTTTATATAGATTTATACAGTTTTATATAGTTTTATATAGTTTTATATAGTTTTGAATAGTTATATATAGTTTGGTATAGTTTTATACAGTTTTATATAGTTTTATATAGTCTTATATAGTTTTATATAGTCTTATATAGTTTTATATAGTTTTATATAGTTTTATATAGTTTTATATAGTCTTATATAGTTTTATATAGTTTCATATAGTTTTATATAGTTTTATACAGTTTTACACCGTTTTATATTGTTTTATATAGTCTTATATAGTTTTGTATAGTTTTATACAGTTTTATATAGTTTTATATAGTTTTATATTGTTTTATATAGTCTTATATAGTTTTGTATAGTTTTATACAGTTTTATATAGTTTTATATAGTTTTATATAGTTTTGAATAGTTATATACAGTTTTGATATAGTTTTATACAGGATTACACAGATTTATATAGTATTTATATAGTTTTATATAGTTTTATATAGTTTTATATAGTTTTATATAGTTTTTATATAGTTTTATATAGCTTTATATAGCTTTATATAGATTTAAATAGTTTTGTATAGCTTAAATAGTTTTATATGGTTTTATATAGTTTTGTATTCTTTTATATAATTTATATTGTTTTATATAGTTTTATATAGTTCTATATAGTTTTATATAGTTATATATAGTTTTATATAGTTTTATACAGTTTTACACAGTTTTATATAGTTTTATATAGATATATATAGGTTTGTATAGTTTTATACAGTTTTATATAGATTTATACAGTTTTATATAGTTTTATATAGTTTTATATAGTTTTGAATAGTTATATATAGTTTGGTATAGTTTTATACAGTTTTATATAGTTTTATATAGTCTTATATAGTTTCATATAGTCTTATATAGTTTTATATAGTTTTATATAGTTTTATATAGTTTATATAGTTCTTATATAGTTTTATATAGTTTCATATAGTTTTATATAGTTTTATACAGTTTTACACAGTTTTATATTGTTTTATATAGTCTTATATAGTTTTGTATAGTTTTATACAGTTTTATACAGTTTCACACAGTTTTATATAGTTT